>NW_013952560.1:615700-649245 GCF_001266775.1 Austrofundulus limnaeus | reverse complement strand
TGAATTTTGTTCGTATCTGAAAAAAATCTTAGAATACGAGAAAATTGTTGAATACCACAAATTCTCCTAAATCACTCGTACGCACAACTTAAGAAGAAATCTGTTCGTACGAATGGTTCTTGCATGAAGCCCAATAAGTGTAGGGTTGAACAACCTGCTCATAAACTTTTTTGAGTTGATGAGATGTCTGAATGATCCATTGAAGTCTGGTCTATAACTGGGCCAAAAGTGAAAACTGTCACGTAATAATTACAATTCTGGCAACAGAAAAGTGATTAGATGTCTAAATATAGAAGTTGAAACCACAAACTAACCTTTTGGCTCTAATGAAATCCCAACTGGACATCAATCTTGCAAGATTTGAAGAACTTGAGTTGTGCAATATGCACGTTTTCAGTTGCTTGTATTCATTTAAAATCTACAGTTTTCTGGAAATATTTAGGGATGATAAAGAGCTATAACTAGGCGCAGCAWTGAAATTGGGAAATTGGGTTAATTACATAGAAAAGTTACTCAATGATGACTTTAAAGTTAGTAAACAGCTGATAGCATTAATAAGAATGTGGATTTGCAAAACTTTACTGTAAAAACTAAAGCTGACATAATCCTATATGATAAGCTAATGTGGCAATAAGGATTTCTGTTGAATAACACRCTGGATTGGGAAGTGTAAAACTGCTGAGTGAAAAGATAATAATTATGTAATAAGCAGCTTGAGTTGAACCTGCRAAGACCTTGGCTGTCTAATGGAAACACTAAACACTCCTGTCAAATTACGGCATATCTGAGAGACAAAATCTAGAGTAGACGAGAAAAAAAAAACAGGTATGAAAAAGATGAGATGAAAAAAAAAATCAGAGAATTGGAATAATTGGCATAATTCAAGGTGGCTGGGCACAGTCAGGGGGAGTGTCAGCATCGGGCGAATCTTCTGCCATCCTCAAAGAGAGACGGTCCGCACAATTATCCACACGAACTCTGACCCCGCTCAGAATAATTAATGAATAACAGAGGGGATAAAGACAAAAAGACGCGGCGCGGTCTGCTTGAGTGGTGAACGAGGGTAATACATCAAAGAATGCTGTTAATTGGCCCTGTGGCTTTCATTCTTTGCCCTATTTCTTTCAATCCATTGACTCAAAATAATGGGTTCAGGTTCATTATCAACAGGACGTGGGCCTTGGGAGTGCCAAAATTCRACAGGAGAGTCCGAGGTGTGTGCATACACTCGCCAGCCTGTGTGTGCAAAATTTGTGTGCAGAGAGGAAAGCAACTGGAACTATTTTTTTAGTTATTATTTATTTTTATCTGTGCAAGAGCTGAGAAGTGAACCGGTATAGCTGTTCTGTTTTTTCTTTTTTTCTTTTTTAAGTGCTGCAGTTGGCGTAAAAATGTTGGAATATAACTGGTATGGACAGGTAAGTCAGCGTGACACACCTGTGCATGTAAGAGTGCAGATTTGGGATAAATGACTTCAAAGAAAAATGCTTTGAAATGATTGATTTGCGTCGATGATAAGTGTTTATAGCGTGATTCGGCTTGCAATGTTCCTTAATTAATTTTGTCCACTTACGGTTCCATTTCCATCATTTGCAATCAAATTTGTAAACAACTTCTACACATGTGACGGTATCGTGATAGGGCGGCCTTGTTTCAGACAGGACGCTTAGGACTCAATCTCATGGCAAAAATATGGGGCAAAAAAACAAAAACAAAGATGTTGCAGCTGAAAAAGCAATTAAATGTGATCAAAATAAATGAAGTTTAGTTTGGTGTTTTTAATAATGTTGGCTACTCTAAATTATTCAAACAAATAAAACTATGATTTAGCTAAACTGCTATGACTTCAAAGAAACTTACATTTTTATTTTACAGTTGACTTTTATTTAACTATTTACATGTACCAGTGCCATGTCCTGAAATTGTATTAAATTGTATTACCTACAATTAATGCTCAAAGTATGTGGCTTAATAGTGGCTTAATATCTGTAAAACTAATAGACACTTTTTAGTTGCACAGCTAAATATTTCTGTTCCCTGTCACACAAAAAAAGGTTTCCCATACCGAGGAGAGCCATGTCAGCTATTAATACAGTAAAACATGCCTTTTAAGTGACTTTTTCTCCAGGTTGTGATAAAAAGATCTACGTCACCTCACGTTAGCTTCACTCATATGCATTCTCTGCTTGCACGAGATCATTTTCATAAGCAGAACACAGAACAGTGAGAAAAGAGGCATACAGGGAGGAAGGAAGTTTGGGAAGAAGTAAACAATACGTAGGAAGAAGGAGATAAAAATTGCTGAGTTAGGGAAGAAGCTAAATAAGAGCTGGATTTTCCTGCAAGTTTATTTTAAGCTTAGAGAAGCTTAAAGTGATCCCATGTACCAAGAGCTGAGTCTAAAAGGATTTCTAAAACACAACAAAATGCCTAAAATGATCCCCAAAAATATTTTTCCCTTTCATCTCCAAACCATTCAGATCAAACTTTATTCCAATAAGTTATTCAGAGCTGGAGTGAACACGGTTCCTGAATGAGTTAATCGAAGGTGTCAGGTCTTCAGTGAGGTAAGACTTCAACGCTTCAGTGCGTTTTTATCAACACTGCTGCACTGACACTGAGCTCTAAGATCAGAAATCATTTCTAAACACAGCAAGTGAAGCTAAATTAAAACGTGAACATGTCAGAGGGATTATTTAGGTCAGAACTCTAAAGACATTTTTAATCTTATGCTTTAATTTTAAGATTTAAAACTCATTTRCATTGATTACTTAAGCTATTCTAAACTGTGTAATTTAGTGAGGTGCCTGATTGTAACTGATGAATAAGTTAGAAGAAAGCTTTTAGTGGTATAATTCCTAAAAATCAAATGTATATAAAAATGAATGATCGTCTGCATAAAATGTTATTTTTACACAATTTTAGCATTACGTCAGTTTTATTAATCAGATATACATGTATTATTGAAAAGCAGTTTGACACTTGAATGTTAGCATTTATTTTTCATTTGATAAATCCAGTAAAGTTCAGTTAAGGTTAGAAGCAGTTCAAGTCCTGTGCCAAAAGGACGTGAACTTGTCGTCAAATATCATCTGGTGAACAGAAATTGTGTRGCCTGCACACTGAGAGGGGTTGAAAAAAATGTTGGCATTGCCAGAGAGCGTGTAACACATTTGGAAGCGGCAGTGGTTTAATTACGAAGACAACAAATTGAGCTCAGGCACAACTAATTACTCAATTTAGCCACGATTTGAGAAATGAGGGAAGCAGATCTGCTGTTGATCAAATAGAAACTGAAATGTACAAACAGGACATTTAGAAAAATCTAACCAACATTCCCAGGATGTTTTAAAAAAAACTTCTTATTTGCAAATTTGGTGAAGCAGTGGCATTCAGGCTGGGCTTAGTGTAAGGTGGATTATCCTTATTTCTGGATAAAGTCAACAAAAAAACTAGTTTACTCAGAAAATATGGCAGAACTTGCTAATCAAGTTTGAACTTGAAACTAGATTAGTCAAAGCTTCCACCTGCTACTGTAATATAAACTGTAAGTTTATATTTCTGCTGTAGCTGGGATTGAGAGCATGCAAACTGCAAAGTATTAAAAGTCAAGCCGTGTTGCAGGTGTGCGTCAGATCTGAGCTGTGAGCCACTTGCACTTCCTTTATTCGTCGTCTTCCTCCCATGCTGGGAAGAGGAGCCCTCGTCCCTCCCTCCATCACAGCGGCCCGCTCGTTCAAACGGCCGGGCCACAAAGATAGCCAGACGAGGCCAACAAACAGGTCTTTGTCCGCAGCACAAACCATATATTATTAGCTCGAGGTAAGGTCAAAGTTGATTGAATTTTCTGCTTAGTTCTCATTAAACAGCTATTGCATTATTTAATTTCCTATAACCGAGTTAAGGAGAAGGAGAAAGGTGGGGGGAAGGGGTGGAGCTGAGGGAGGACTCTAATCACTTTATGCTCACCCAGAGATGTTAAACTGTGCTCTGCAAAATTATTCAACAAATGCAGAATATAGTGGTGGAGGATTATTGTTTTATCTCTTTAATGTTGAGTTGGGCTTCAATGGTTTGATAAATAATTTTAAAATTACTATTTTTAAATTAATCCAGCATCTATCGAATCATCAATACATTGTTCTTTGCAGAATTTAGTTTAGCTAGCGAGCAGTTCTGATATTGTGTGAATGCTTCATAGCACTCACTATATGAGATCATCCTTCAAAATATTTCTAAATCTTTACAGCACCTTACACCTTTTGTTCTGGTTCTGCTCTTTTTAACTTCCTTGTGCTAATTTTAGCTGTTTTTTCTATTTTTGTTACGATTCTGCTTTGTTCTTCTGCAATTTTCTACTTTTTTTTTGTTCTTCTTTCTACTAATTTCAGCCATTTCTGTTTCTTACAGTTGCTTTCTGCTATATTCAGCTATTTGCTRCAATTTTAGCTGATATTCAGCTGTTATTAGCTAARGKTTTAAGCTAAATACACATTTTTGTAACTATTACAACTTATTTCTGCKAAGTTCAGAAAACTCTCCTTAAGCTTCTTTATGCTAATTAAAGAATTTCCAGCTACATTTTAGCTGTTTTAATGCAAAYTTAGGCTGTTTTAGCTATCACYTTTTTGTACTTTTATGCTGTTTTTCCTGCTAAATTCAATTCTTTTACAACACTTTCATCATCTGGGTGCTAATTTCACCCTTAGCTTATWMTTTTGCTAATTTTAGCTTTTATCAGCTATTTTARCTTTAAYTCTGCTCCTTTCTGCTGTTTTGTGCTTCTTTCAGCTTTTCAAATTGAACTCACCRTWAMTGTTTTGCTATTAAAACATTTTCAGCTCAATTTCAGCAGCTTTCAGCTWAMGTTTTCAGCAACCAGCATTCACACTAGCATTTTCGCAGCAAATGCAATTTCTCTAGKTGGACTTATATATTTAATTTACTGTATATAGAACTAAATATTTGTAAATAATTTAATTTTTTTYCCCAAAGGAAACATTTTATTTGATCTACGTGGCCAGACTCAGGCTTAGAGATAAGATGAGGAGCTCAGAGTACAACCGCTGCTCCTTTGCATTAAAWTGAGTCWGTTGAGGTGGTTTGGGTATCTGAGAATGATGCCCCTTCAACAGATCTGTTTGGAGGTTTACGRGCATGCCTCACTGGGAAAAGACCTAGAACTCGCTGCAGGGATTATATATGCTCTGTCCAGGGAACCCTCGGGATCCTCAACAAGGACTGATGCTGGTGAGAGGGAGGCTTGGGTTCCTGATCATAAACATTTTATTACATACACTTATCTAGTGTTCATGTTTGATTTTGATGTGTTATTAACTCATAAACAAATACCTTTTCAAATTTATGAAATTACATCAGTGTCCTGCTACTTTTACTACATTTTGTGAGTCTAAATAATTTAATTGTTACTAAGATCAGCAAGGTAATACCTTTATCCTAAACCTTTTTGTCTTGCTGAACTGCAATCAATCGTGCATAATTTTAAGAAGACTTTTCTCGGAGGCTTCTTTTCACTGTCTGCCAAAGTGAGAGATTAAAGGTCATCTATAGTGCAGGTTTCTGACATTATCTGGAGAAGCTGAGCTAAGCTCACCAGATAGTTGGGGTCAAGGATGAGATTTCCATTTCTGAACTACAAGCTAGTTTATCCCAAATTCTTATATCTGCTGTTGCTCTGTTGCTTACTTGAACTTCTTCTATGTTCTCAGTTTCACTTGTTTTGTTGAATTACACATAAAAGGATTACAGGCAGAACTGTGCAGAGATTTTGAACCATGCTTGGCTATCAATGAGCCAGACTTGTAATTTTTTAAAGTGATATTTTTGTGGGGGAGACTTTAGCTGCTTTTTGACGGATTTTCAGCCCAGTCTTTGTAAATGACCAGGACAGCAAACTGAACAGTGTGTGCTTAAAAAAAAAAAGAGCAAAATGGACAAGAAAAGAAGCATCAAGCTTAAAGCAATTTGGAAATCAACTTGTTCAGAATAAAATATATTTTTCTGTGAGTTGTTTTCAAACTATCTGTGACTGATTTTTGATAGCTAAGTGTTAAAAAGTTCAATTTCAAATTGGTTATTTCAGATATCTGTTACTTGTTGAGGCAACACTGGTTCAGCTCTTGAGTTTGGAAACCTTTTAGTGCTTGAATGACTCATAGGTCAGTATTAAATGACTGAACAATAAAGCAAAAAAAAAAAATGTAAAAAAATAAATAAAATAAAACAAACCCAAAACTAAAACCCATTTAGGAGGTCTAGAAAACCCAAAAGATTACAAGAAATTCTGGCTCCTTGGACAATTTTTTAAAACAAAAAACAGCTCAAATATTTAAATATAGCTTAACATTTATAAATTCAGAGTATCTCCAGATTCTCAGGTATTCCTGTGAACAGACTCCTTTTCACTGCTCACAGAAAGAATAATGCACTCTAACTGATTTAGAAGCAAAAATTATATTATTCCATTTCAACTAATTACATCTTGTCTTTAGTGAGCAAAGAGGCGGACTGAACTACATCCGCCCTTTTCTCCTCCCTCCACCTCTCAGCCTTCTGAAGTCCCTCAGTAGAATAAAGTTGCTTATGTAACATTTAATGAAAAAAGGTTTTAAAAAAAGAAGGAAATTAGATTGTAAGAACGTACTGTTTGCAGTTTTCAAATACATTTAAAGACTAGATAAATACAAATTAATGTGCCTTATAAAGGCTAATTAGGGTTTTATCTGCTTGACCACAAGACCACTGTGATATCAATTTTACCTTTTGTCCATTTCACCAAAGTTCTTCAAGTTCCTTCACAGTTAACGGCCCTGAAATCTGTAACGATGTGTACTTATTGAATAAATCCAGAATTAGACACAAGAGTGTAAAGTGGAAGTTGTAAGTTGGCCACAGTTTCAGTTCAGTCAAGGTTAAAAATAATTACCTTACTTAGTTCTTACTTTGCTGCTGTTTAAATACTATTTTAAAAATACATTTAGTTGTCATTAGTTATTTGACTGCTAGAAAACACCCTGATTGTGTGTGTGGGGGGGAATTGGCAGAACTTATATTCTCACATCCCTTCTGGCAACATTAGCAAATAGACGAGAAGACGCCTTGTCCATTGTTTTTATTGTTGTTGAAGATCCTCACATAATAAAACTATAGTTTAGGTTGGTTTGTGACTAACTGGAGACAAAAAAGAGAATACATTGTGATCAAATTAATGCACAATCGACACACAATTATGACATTTGAAAACACAATTGGTGAATTTCCCATTGTTACCTGAATGTCGATTTATTTAACTTTTCATTTGTTCACATTTTTAAGTCGCAGACCGGTTTACTACAGGCTTAAGGCTTAAAGGCTCACCAATAAGTGTTGTTTATAAAAATAATGCTTGAGAACAAAACAGCATAATACCTTTAAAACATAATACAACAAGCTGTCTTAATTAATTATATTATTATTACCTAATTTCCCTCTGGGATCAATAAAGTATTTTTGAATTGAATTGAATTGAATTACTTTCTTGACACCGAAGTACAGCATTTTCATAAATTCAATATTTCATCAAGGTAACAAGAACACACCGACTTGCACACCATCACACAAAATTTCATATGTTATTCGGTTAAAACAGCTGCAATATTTAATTCATATGAGAGTCATTAAAAGTGCAGTGGAGCTGTGTCCATTATGCATTCCTTTTCTAGCAGGATAAAACAGCCCTCAGATGTGGTAGTTGCACTTTGAAGTGTTGTCTCAGAAGCAGACCAACTCTTACAGGAAGCCCCTGATGTTTAAAACATGTCGTGCAGGGGGGGACTAACAAAGGTGAGCAACTTGTGGCTGGGCCCAAAAGAAATGGCCAGCCAGGAATTTGGGTGGATCGCCTCGACTGTACACAAAGAGGACATTAAACAAACAGAAATGCAGGCAAATACACACATGGGCCACGGYGGTGGGAACGAGAACTGGCAGACAAAAGCATCCACTCCTCATGGGCACAAGAATGGCAAAACTGCTGAGTTCCATTCACAGAAAGGTAATTAAAACAGAGCCTCAGGTATTAGCCTGAGACTTGCAGGGACAACTGTAAATTTACAGTACCACCACGACTGGAATTCTCTGTGTAATCCAATCATCCTCCATAAACATGCACAGGACAGGGTTTCATTTAACAGCATGACAAAAAGGACTTCCTCTATAAAAAACACAATCTGTCTCAGTATGAACAAATCATTACCGTATGATTCATTTTGAAGCGTTACATTAAATTAAATTTGATAGTTTTATTCGAGTGCATGAATAAAACCCATGATATGAACACAAGAATATTCTGAATCATCCCACATAGTGTGGTGTCTTTAAACTTGTTGGGTTTTACAGAAACGGGCTSCTTGTTAAGTTGTAAATATGCACAAACGGACCAAACTTCAAAGTTTATTTAATTAATTTGATTTTTTAGAACATCTGGAAAAAGTTCTATATTGACAATAACGTAATTAGAGCAAGTTAGTAATGTTGCTGACAAACTAAATTTTCTGTAGCATAAGTCCTGCAAAACAAATACAACCATATTATTGTTCATTTAGATCTATTTGTTTTGCATTAATAGACCAGGAACAGGATCAAAGAGAAGATTCAGATCTCCTAGCTTCCTTAGACTGATTTCTAAAATTTAACGTTTTATAGTTTACTACACTTAATTTGATTGGGTTAGATTAGATTGGATTAGATTAGATTCGATTAAAAGGGAACTGAATGTGACTGCATGAACAGACATGGATAAATTTATTGGTACTCGTACAGTTCATTGAAACAATGCTTCAGTTCTTGAGAAATGYGACTCAACTAAAAGCAATTGTCTGACAGAAATCTAGGTCTTCAGTATGTGATGAAATGAACAATTGTGAGAAGAAATGCACGGCATGGACAGATTTGTTGGTAACCTTAAAGAGACGGATGATTTTTGCATTATAGTTTGTTTGAAACTATTTAGTGTCATAGGAGCCTATAGAAAGACTAAACACAATCTGCTGGCTTCTTTAGATTTATTTATTTATTTTATATATTTTTTGTACAGTATCCTGAGGCGACAACGAGTGGCACTATATAAATAAACTGAATTGAATTTACGAGATTATTGTGGAACAACACCAACAAATTTATCTGCATCTGTGTGCAGACACAAATTGAATATGTTTGGCTTGTTGTAAAGTGTATTGAGTTCATTTTTAGTTAGAATTAGCAAAATATACAGTAAATAAACTTATTTGAACTGAATGACTGCTAGTCTTCTAGGCATTTTGTAAAGTTTATGTGTGAGCAGAGTTGTTCCTCCAGCCATTTTCAAGGATTCATGTAAAACAGGCTCATAGTGAAACATAATAAACATAATTTGTGTTACCCTAATTATCTTGGAACCCAAAATCAGAAAAAATTTACAATTTTTACATGTTTAATTAATTGTAAACAGTCCCATATTAATATATTTCCACTATTGCACAGTAAGCCTGCAATAGATTAAAAAAAAGTTAAATTTAAGGCTTTTAAGGCTAGAAATGAGTTTAAAAAATGTTTCAAACAAGTGAAAGCAATGTTTTGGAGGGGCAATAAAAAATAACTGTGTTTCTAAAAAGCTTCCTCATAAAGACTAATCTCATTGTGAGGAACAGGACAAAATGATCCTGATCTGCTTCATTGTTCAGTTTAAAGCAAAACTGTCTTGAATAGTTGTTTGTCTTGTTGGTTAATTACAACTAACATAAGGTTTGTTTGCATTCAGTTCTGTAGAGTGTATTTTTGATTTGCTTTACTTGCATCCAAGTAAAGTTTTCATTGAGTTAAATGGTTTTTAAAGGGAAGTGAGTGTGGTGGAGATAACCTAGCAGAATGTGCTGAGCTGGACTGGACCTTCAGCAGACAGGAAAGCAGAGCTATCCACAAGCAGGAACTCACTTTCTGTCAATTTACTTGGTTCCACGCGCGCACGCTCTCCTGCCATCATTATTCTTGCCTCTGTGGGGCCTTTTCATGACCAAAAACACACAAACTTCACACACGCACAGGAAGCAGCTCAAGTGGCTCTCCTCCAAAAAAAAAAAAAAAAAAAAAAAACCTGATGTGTCATGGCTTCCTTTCTGATTTTTCTGCAAAAGCTCAGGAAGGAAGCTGTTGCACTTCTTCTTTCTCTTCTTGTCCCCAGTTTGGTGGGAGGCACAGCTGTGGAAGTAACCGCTGTTGCTCTTAAAAAACCTTGCAGCTGAGGTGGGAGACGTTTCCACTTTGGGACAGCCATGAGCCGTTGTTGTGTTGTTAAAGTGATGGCCTTGACAGAGATCCAACTCCTGCAGGTAGGGCGGATGAATGACTTTGATTCAGTTCCAGACGTTTAGGTTAAGACCTCATGCAAAAAGATGGATTTTTGTTTTGGGTTTATGATTGTGGTGGAAATGATCAGTGCTTTATAAACAGCATGCACTTTGAATAACTGCACACTCACCATGGAATGCAAATTCTATGATAAGTTCTCCATCTTGGTTTTATCTTCCCACATATTTCCCAATCTAGTTTGTGGCTACAGAGATATTTACTGGTTCAGCATAATAAAAAAAAAACACAGTAAGCATGACTGACATGATAAGGCTTTTTGTTCCACTTTCATCTTATCTCCATTGATTCAAGATGGGAAAGCAATGATAAAACATTGCCTCTTCACGTTCTGCAGCAGCGTAGTTTTTCTTTTCTTTTGTCTTTTTGCAGAAATGAGTCCAAACCTCCWACTCGGTTTGTCCAAAATTTGTACAGCTAAATAATGTCACTACCGCCCGATGTTTCAAAAGTTGCTAGATTTTTCTGAAGTGAAAGGAGAACTTGGGCAAGACTGAAACTGAATTTGGCAACGGCATTTCATTTAGAAGAAAAAGACGCTGCGAGTATGGCCGATGAATGAAACCTTAATGCAACAACTCAGTGCGGACTAGAGAAGTGCGTCTTTAAACTGCGAGGTAAATAACAAATCTAACAAATGCAACATTTGAGAAAAGGAGCCATCTTTGAGAGTGCTTCAAGGTTTCGTTATTGCAGGATATGGATATTGTCTTTATTTTTATTAAAAACAAGGAAATCACTGCTGTGATTTATTTTATTTATTATCACAGAGGTATAGCAGAATGCAAGAAGTGTTAATGACAGGAATTGTGCATGGCGTTTTTCAGTGGGTTAAATATCTTTGATAAAGACCATTAAGTTGGAAAGATGCAGCTGGTTTCTTGACGTCAAGCAAGTTACAGTGGTTTGCAAAAGTATTCATACCCCTTGAACTTTTCCATATTTTGTCACATTACAACCACAAACATAAATATATTTCACTGGAATTTAATGTGAAAGACCAACACAAAGTGGTATACAATTGTGAAGTGGAAGCAAAATTTTACATGAATCAAAACATTTTTTACAAATAAAAAACTGAAAAGTGCGACGTGCAAAAGTATTCAGCCCCCTTTTCCCTGAGTGCAACCAATTGCATTCAGAAGTTGCCTGATGACTGCTAATGACTCAAAAGGGTCCACCTGTGTGTAATCTAATCTCAGTACAAATACAGCTGCTCCGTGACGGCCTCAGATGTTGGTTAAGAGAATATTGGGGAGCAAACAGCATCATGAAGTCCAAAGAACACACCAGACAGGTTAGGAATATGGTTTTGGAGAAGTTTAAAGCAGGCTTAGGTTATAAAAAGATTTCCCAAGCTTTGAACATCTCACGGAGCACTGTTCAATCCATCATCCGGAAATGGAAAGAGTATGGCACCACAGTAAACCTGCCAAGACAAGGCCGTCCACCTAAACTTACAGGCCGAACAAGGAGATCACTGATCAGAGAGGCAGCCAAGAGGCCCATGGTGACTCTGGATGAAATGCAGAGAGCCACAGCTCAGGTGGGGGAAACTGTCCACAGGACAACAATTAGTCGTGCACTACACAAATGTGGTCTTTATGGAAGAGTGGCAAGGAGAAAGCCATTGTTAAAAGAAAACCATAAGAAGTCCCGTTTGCAGTTTGCCAGAAGCCATGTTGAGGACACAGCAAACATGTGGAAGAAGGTGCTTTGGTCAGACGAGACCAAAATTGAACTTTTTGGCCACAATGCAAAACGCTATGTGTGGCGGAGAAAGAACACTGCACATCACTCTGAAAACACCATCCCCACTGTCAAATATGGTGGTGGCAGCATCATGCTCTGGGGGTGCTTCTCTTCAGCAGGGACCGGGAAGTTGGTCAAAGTTGATGGGAAGATGGATGGAGCCAAATACAGGGCAATCTTGGAAGAAAACCTGTTGGAGTCAGCAAAAGATTTGAGACTGGGGCGGAGGTTCACCTTCCAGCAGGACAACRACCCTAAACATAAAGCCAAAGCTACAATGGAGTGGTTTAAAAAAAAGAATATTCATGTGTTAGAATGGCCCAGTCAAAGTCCAGACCTAAACCCAATTGAGAATTTGTGGCAAGATCTCAAAACTGTTGTTCACAAACGCTCTCCATCCAATCTGACTGAGCTTGAGCTGTTTTGCAAGGAGGAATGGGCAAGAATTGCAGTCACTAGATGTGCAAAGCTGGTGGAGACATACCCTAAAAGACTTGCAGCTGTAATTGCAGCAAAAGGTGGCTCCACAAAGTATTGACTCAGGGGGGCTGAATAATTTWGCACATCGCACTTTTCAGTTTTTTATTTGTAAAAAATGTTTTGATTCATGTAAAATTTTGCTTCCACTTCACAATTGTATACCACTTTGTGTTGGTCTTTCACATTAAATTCCAGTGAAATATATTTATGTTTGTGGTTGTAATGTGACAAAATATGGAAAAGTTCAAGGGGTATGAATACTTTTGCAAACCACTGTAGATATTTATTCAAAGAGAAGCAGTTTATATCTATTTGTGTGTGAATAGAAAGTGAACCGGTGACCTCTTCTCTTAAATACTGCCTCACTTGTTGAAAGCAGGTGCTGACGGGGAAAAAAAAATACTGAAACACCCACAACAATCCCAAACTTGAACGCCAACTGATTCGATTTCTGTCTCATTCTTGAGTTTGTGAGCGGGCACTGATCGTTTTCAGCATGTCTGCTTCACACATGCACAGGCACGTCATTGTCACGGCYGTGGCCTTGGTGACTGAACCACCATTTCTGCTCAAATCTAATCAGATCCTCCCCTTAAGTGGATAACAAGTGTGTCTCCGGCATTTACAGTAGAGAGAGAGAGAGGCTCAAGTGAAACCAGGACAATCTGCTGTCACACAAAGCGGACACGGTGTGTAGCACTTCTGGCATCCCTCCTGCCATTCGTAGTAGAAAAAATGTTGATTGGCTAACAACTAGGATCTTGTCTGACTGGGAGAAGTTGGATAAGAGCTCTCAGTTACTATTGACAAGTTGAGTATTGTGATGAGCTTGTACTTAGTTACATGGACGAGTGCTGAATAAGGCCAGAAAAGTCCAGCTGACAAGGGGAATTGAATATGTTTGAATGTGCCCGTTGGTTAAAGGAATCCACTGTCAGTGTTTGTGTAAGTTTTAGTACGTTAAACGTGAGACATTTAAAGGGATCCCGATTAGTTGTAACATTAGACTTTWTTTGTTAAACATATATTTTAACMGTAAAATAAAGACTAAAAAAATACTGTAGGATGTTTAGTTTTGTAAATTTTACAAATATATTTTAACACGGACGGAGCCATTTTAATTACATGCAAAGCATTTTGGGTAAATGATGACGTGGACAGGTCCTTGGTGTGAGCGAGTTATATCCACCCTGAAGGTTAATCTTGGACAATATCTGACGATCGACTCTTTTAAATGAAACCAGAGAGCGTTGACAGAGAGGAGAAGATAGAAACGACAGCCTACAACTGAAAATATGGATGGACGACAACAGAGCTGCTTCATGGAAGAAGAACCTCAGCTTAGCCTGTTAGCTTTAGTGTTAGCACCAATGCTATACTGCCTTATATGCTTGGAGCTAGGGTGACAAACTAACAAGCTAAACTGAGGTCTCCCATCCATATTTTCAGTTGCAGGCTGAGTCATTTTTGCGTTCCCCTCTCTGTCATGGGGATGGAGGACCTTAGTGACGAGAGGAGAATGTGTAGCGCTGAGCTAATAAATGTATATGGTGATAGCGTCAGGGCTAACGCTAAAGCTAACAGGCTAAGCTGAGGTTCTTCTTCCATGAAGCAGCTCTGTTGTCCTCCATCTATATTTTCAGTTACAGGCCGAGTCATTTCTACCTTCTCCTCTCTGTCAACACTCTCTGGTTTCATTTAAAAGAGTCAATCATCAAATGTTGTCCAAGATTAACCTTCAGGGTGGATATAGTTCGCTAGCGTCCTCGCACCGAGGACCTATCCAYGCCATCATTTATCCAGAATGCTTTGCGTGTAAATAAAATGGCCCCGTCCATGTAATATATTTTTAAACTTTTAGTTAAAAAATTATAAAAACTGAACAGCTTACTGTATTTTTACAGTCTTTATTTTACAGTTAAAATATATGTTTATTAAATAAAGGCCAATGTTACAACTAATCGGGGATCCCTTTAAAAAAAGGAAATTATAAAAGCAAATTCATTCTGACAGGGCAGCTTTTAGTTTTGTAACAGCATATTATAACATCTGAAACCTTCAGACAAAACCACAACATGTAATGAATAAAAGCTGACTGCACAAAAAATAAATGCTTATTAAGGAAGACACAGTGACTGAATGAATATATAAATTTAACATGCAACTTAATGTACTTTACGGCCTAAAAGGAACAATCTGAACGTATTTAAGACTTTTTGGGGCCTAAAGTTGATTTAATTTAATTTAAGAATTTCTGCAGAATGTCTTTGTATCAGTAAATTAGCTTCAATTTATTTTAGCCTTCATAAAAAATGTTCAGCCTCAATTCAGTGAGAATAAATGAACAGCAGCTAAGTTAACTTTAAGTCTTTTCCAAAATTACACTGAAATGCCAAGCAAAATGCTTCGCAGGCGGTTTAACAATAACAATAATGAAGTTATTTGTGAGAACTGTAAAAAAAAAGAAAACTGGTTGTAAAAGGTGTAATATAATCTTTGAAAATCCCGGCCCCCTGCTCATTTTGGAACTTCAAAACTTGTTTTATCGCACTTATTTTGTACGCAACTACTAATGCCTGACCATCCACGTTTAAAATAGTGAATGACTAAAACGATTTAGTTAAAATGACATTAGAAGTTGTTTAAACTCCTCCCTTAGAAACAAGGGTCAATTGTGCTGCCACAACCCCTGAAGCAGGAAGCAGAAAACTCTGAGAAACGATCAGCGATTGGTCAGTCAGACAGAAAAAGGGTGGTCCAGATGAATTAGTGATAGACGCTAAAGGCAGATATCCTGTAGTGATCAAACCCTGAATGATCTAACATTCTGGTGTTTGAAGTGATTATCATGCTACACAACATAAAGGCTTACGCCCAGCTGTGGGGCTAATTAGCTCACTTAGGGCCATTTATAAAACACTGGCAGGGACTGGAAGGGACAGACGCTCACTGGGAAGTCAGAAGCTTAACAGGACAGCTGCAGATCTGGATCCTTAAAGCTGACACGCTGCTACATGAGAACTAACTGATCCGAAGATTACCTGCTTTCCTAAGAATGCCACACTTAAGCGACTGCAGCTACTACAAAATGCGGGATGCAACTAGAGCTTCAAAAGTAAGATGATCAAAATTTAGAAAAATAATGAAAAAGTGTGTTTTAATATCTTTTGGAAAGCTTTAATGATGTTTATATTGTTTGGGAAAAATTGTTGTTTTAATTTTTTTTCACCTCTTTGTGTTTTATATAACAATGTTGCTTTTGCTTTACTTAAGAAAAAACACATCATCAGGACACCAGCTTTAGTCATAAATGAGTAAAGTTGCCGTGTCTAAATGATTTGTAATTGTATTTGTATTGAAAAAGATTGTAACGTTGCAGCTGCTTCCAGCAACTCCTCTAAATTTACGCTTAGTCACCATTAAGGGAACTCAAAGATATGACTGAAGGGACTTTTTGTTGTTTTCTCACAGGTACCGAGCCACCTAGAGAATTCCAAGTTCCATCTCTACCAAAGCCAGGGCCAGCCAGTGAAGCAGTACTTGACTTTGGGCTCCAAGCTGGCCTCCTCGGCCGGACCGGGTCACACCGTACCGCATCCGCACTCCGCCGGCCAGCCGCTRGCCACCGTGCCGACCATGAGAAACGGACACATGCCCCCCGTCAGCGATGGCAGCAATCCCAACAGCCCGGTCACCCTGCTCACCATGGCCAACCACGACAGCGAGGTGAGTTGAAACAGAAGCAAAAACTAACCACGGCTGACGACGTGGAAGTGAAATCCAGAGACAGAGCTCAAAATGTGCCTGGAAAGGGTGAAATCGCAACTAAAACTTTAAGCCACATTGTACGACACKGCTCACGAACAGGAGGGGTCATAACTTTTGAAAATTTCGCAATGTCCTTGAAACATTTCCTGTCAATGGTTTAGATTCCAGTGAAAATATTTTCTTCTGTGGTAATGTAAGAGATTGTCTACTTCTAAACTCTTTCAAATAAAGTCTGGTAAATCACGACAGGCACTTTGTTTTGATGACCAGTTAACACAAAGACGAGCATTAAGATCTACTTTTCTTTCTGCACTGGCTTTGAACCTTCTACACACACAGAGTAACTAATCATCCAAACAAAGTTCTGCCACTATTGATCTTCCCCCTCCCTCTGATGTGCTCATCAATAACTTCAGACATGCCGTCTCTGATGAGAGAACCCTTTCAAAGGACGAAACTAGTTTGGTAACAGATGCGTGTTTTTTAAACAATAAACACGGCTATTAATTATCAGATTCATTTTTTAACGGGTTTCAAATGTTCAGATCTCTGAAGACGATTACGGTTGACAAACATCAWCAAGCTGTGTGTGAGCACACTGAAAGTACTGTTTTTCTTTTAGTTTCCGATGGATGAAGTTATTGATGACCTAATTAGTCTTGAATCCGGCTTTAACGATGGTGGCTTGGACTGCATGGAGCCTAACATCATATTGCAAAACAATGTAAGTATGAAGCATTTTCTCTTGCTCTACCAGAAAGCTATCAGTTWCTGATGTTCACCACAGTTCTGTTTAGGTTTATGTCACATTAGTTAACTAATGACATCTCTTCTTTAAAGCTTAACAGGGACTTGAAAGTGATGTCCCTCCACCCAAAACACCCACTCCAGAAGCTAGACTAGCTTGGGAAAGAAATAAAAGAGCTCTGATTTACTTTCAGGTCAGCTTAGGAGAGGAGAGGTGAGTCAAAGTTCACCTGGGCTTAGTGACATTTGTTAGGGCACAAAAGAAGATTAGATTTTTTTTGTAAACTTAAGGAATAAAGCTGAACCTTGCGAAGACAACTAAATATCAAAAAGGAGTTTAAAAAGTTTGTTTGGCTGGAATATCACATTTTGATTTGGCCATTGATACAAAAAGTGATGCATACAAAGACTCATTCAGATAAATAAAGTTACAGAGTAAAACAACAGAAAGAATGAGGTGGGAGTTAAAGATAAGGAGATKAGGAGTAGGTAGAGGCAAGAAAAAGAAGTGTTAGTGGGGTTTTTAAAGACAGACATGTAACAAAGAGGGAGGAGTTATAGGGAGATACTGAGCCATCGGATTGAGCTAATGCATGCACTCCCCATGGGCTTATTCAGAAAGATAYCATGCTTAACTGGATCAATTCTTCCTAATTAGTCATGCAGTACGATGCGTTACTTTGCTTTGCCTTGTCAACACATTCAGGAACAGTAACGCAAGAAGGTTTGGAGTGTTTACAGTAGGATCAGGAGGGGAATTGTTGCAAYATTCACATTTGTCCGCCCCTCTTTTTTTTCTTAAAGCCTCCATTACTGATGAGGAAGACACAAAGCCTCAGTAAATATCTGACACAACACTTTTTCTTTACTGTTTTGTTATTTTGGCAGGCTTTTTCCCCTTTCACCACTCTTGCAGCTACATTTGACACACACGTCGGGTATGAAAATCAGTTGTTCGTTTCTCGGAATCCATGGCAAATTCTGTTGGATTTCCTCATAAATACACAAATGTGAATTAGACACACATGTGTGCCAGCATGCCATACCGTGACGTGTTTCTGCTCCGTGAAAAGGCGTCAATGTTGCATGCTTTGCTGGACAAGAAGTGGCCAGCAGGAAAACAGTTTTGCCTCTGTTCGAACAGTTGACCTAGCTAGCCTTTTCWTCTAATGGGATGCTGTTTTTGACACAGAAGACACCAGTGTTWAGTGAGGGGGCTTTAAAAAATGGAGCCCCCATTGAACTAAGGCACAACATCTGGTGAAATCACCCTTCGATAGCAACAAGCCTGGGTTGGAGGTCAGCAGTTAGGATTATCCAACAAGGCTACATTCTTCTTGAATTATTTTTACTCTTTGTCTTTCAAGGCAAACAACTAATCTTAGGACCGAGGTCAAAGCACGGGGTTTATACTGCCCTGCTGGGACAAACGAGGGSCTGCTTCTCCAGGCTGGGTAGTCCAAATACTCAGCCTGATGAGCTTCTCTGATAATTCCACTTGCCTTTTGTTGTATTACTCAAGGCTGGACAACAACAACTATTTCTCTAATGGCTTTTAATGAGATGTAAAAGTGGCATGTGTGAAAGGTGCTTCCCTTTCGAYTGACCTGTTTAATTTCTCTCCCCCATCTCTATAGGTCTCCCTAAGCAGCAGCATGCTGGACGTCTATGGGGGTGAACAAGGTATGAACCCCCCTAATGGTGGAATCAGTCCCACATCTAACCCCACAAAGCTCACTGTTAAAAGGGAATACACAGGTATGAACTCATACCATGGTGTCAGAAAAAAAAGAAAAGAAAAGAAAATAGGTTTCCTTCATGTGTTGAGTCTTTGGTGATGGGGTACCTGTATTAGCTAAAAATGGTACCTTGCTGGGAAACTGTCCAGTTAAATTTGTCAGGCTTATTTTTATCTGGTACTTGACAATGCCTTGTCACAAAGTTTGAGAATTAGCTGCAAAAAGGCATTCGTCTTTCACTACAGGGTTACAGAGGGACTGAATTACGTAAAGTACCCTTCAGATATTTCTTAAGAATCCCAAGCAAAGCACAAGGCCAAAAAAAGCCAATACAAACTCTAATTGATTTAGGAAATAGAAGGGATGCCTGAAGAATCCTTCACTCTCAATGGGCAAATAAGTAAATTACAATTTGTTTCATTTTAATGTGGACAGAGAGGACAATGGGTTGTTACACAGACTTTAAATTTGTCTTGATTGAATCAACAGAGACAAATTGGGAAATCCAATCCCTGACCCTTAATTGTGTRATTTGGAAGAATGTGAATACAAATATGGATGCAGTGGCATTTTTGTGCCCCTCCAGGACACATTAGGGGAATTAGCTAACCATCTTAATTGCAGCACAAGTAGTCTAAAAGTGGTCACGATTATTATCTTTTTTGTTCCTCTTTACAATGAGCTTCAGACATTGCTTGTGGGGATAAACGGGGCACACATGGTGTGAGTGAAGGTCAAACTTGTGTCTTCAGTGTAGGCTCATGTATAACCGCAGTGCACTCTGACCCCTTTCCTCAAAACAACTGGTTGTGTGTCTACTGACTGGGCCTTCTGTGATTGTTGTCTTTYAGCTTCTAAATCAGTGTGCGTTGCTAATCCATTTGTTCCCCTCTGATTTATTTTGTCGACAGAGCACGACACCAGGGTGATGGCCAAAGAGAGGCAGAAAAAGGACAATCATAATTTAAGTAAGTGATCCTTGTTGGTTTGTTACCCATTAATATTATAGAGTTGTGTCACTAAGCACATCAGTAGACAATGCTCTTATCTAGTCTTATCTTTTCTTGGTTTGYTTAGTTGAAAGAAGGCGAAGATACAACATTAACTACAGGATTAAGGAACTGGGGACGCTTATACCAAAGTCAAACGACCCGTAAGTTCTTGAATATTGACATAAACGATACCCTATCTTTGGTTTACCGAAACTGCAAAAGCTTGTGTGGTGATGGAAGCATATAATATTCAGCATAGAGACACTCTAAATGTTGCTCATTGAATTTAAATGAGCACTCGAAGCACATTTCAACCATATTTCAAGGGTGCACTTAAGTTTCTATTGTAGTCTGCACTCTTTGAGATGTGCGTCTCCTCACCGGGTCCCTGCGGTTCAACTTAAAGCATGGATGATGAGGAAAAGGGGTCAAATGTAAAGAAGCGGGCCACAGCATTTGAATCGAAGTTTGAAACTAAATTTGAACGTACAGATAGAGCGCGGAACATCGGCCATCTCGTCACAGYTGAACTTTGCTTCAAATATAAATGGAAGGTTAGAATTGTCACCGTGCCATTAACAAGGGATAAAGGAGATTATTAACGCTGATCAGACCAATGTCGCACTTGTGTGGAAAATGACAATTTTACTGAGGTCCCTGTCCTTTTTAAAAAAGCAATAATACCTGCAAAAGAACGACTTGCACTCCAGCACCTTAAGT
Organism: Austrofundulus limnaeus; assembly: GCF_001266775.1. Classification (NCBI taxonomy): domain Eukaryota; kingdom Metazoa; phylum Chordata; class Actinopteri; order Cyprinodontiformes; family Rivulidae; genus Austrofundulus; species Austrofundulus limnaeus. The sequence goes on along the minus strand of NW_013952560.1, from coordinate 628,646 downwards.
CCAATTCTCCATCTTTCTCTCTGCCTTCCTACTTAGCTCATTTTCCCCTCACCTATTTTTACTTGAGGATTAATTTTACCGAACAAGGATGTACAAGAATGGACTTTCCACATAGCTTCTTAACTATTCTATTAAAATCCCCATTCTGTGTCCTCGTGTAATGTCCAAGGATGAATAATTGCCCCATGTAAGTCTCCATTTCTTATTCAAATCATAAAAGGAAGGGGGAAAAAAACTTCTGTTAAAACTCCCCCCTCCTCCTTTTTCTTATTGCAAAGGATATTCTGCCGACATCAGGGGGTTCTGCGTAAAAGGTTATTCCTGACATTTTCTCCCCCCTTTTCTGTAGTGACATGCGATGGAACAAAGGCACCATTCTGAAGGCCTCGGTGGAGTACATCAGGTGGCTGCAGAAGGAGCAACAACACGCTCGGGAGCTGGAAAGCCGTCAGAAGAAGCTGGAGCAAGCCAACAGGAGGCTGCTGCTGAGGATCCAGGTAGTTAAATCTAACACTTGCTGTGTGTTTAGCAAATAATGTGCAATAAACACACCAATGAAATACATGTTTGGAGCAATAAATCAGAGCTCATAACAGTAAGAACTAATTCAGGTATTTTATTTTGACATTTAGCTGTTTAGTTATGCTCATTGTGAAAAAAATCTAACTTAAGATTACGATTTTGTTTGTGTCAGTACAATTTTAATTGYGACAATATTTGTGAGGTTGCAGCTCATACATTCTCGATTCAAAGAGCTCCAGAAAATTCCTAGTTTCGCACCTTCACCTTTGCTTTGAATTAAAAACATGTTTGGGACACCCTTCCTCCAATATGAGCATGTAAAACGTAGGGATAGATCTACAAACTAAAGAGAAGGGATGAAATGGAATTTGACCACAGACAGCAGCAGTTTAACACAAACTAAAGTAGCAAGTTTTGAGACAAACATGTCTGTAGCTGCCTTAAAATGTAAAAAAAATAAAAATAAAAAAAAAACAGTCAAACGTGAGCACCTGTGTATATAAAAAAAATAAATTCTAACAAAGATCAACCACAGCTTTGGRATGATAGTCACAAACAATAAGCTCATATGCTGTGACAAAAGTGGGTGTGGGAAATAATTCCAATGCTTTGCATCAGTGTGTGTAGGAGATGTGAAAAAGGTGTGGCGGTGCATTTCTTGGTGTTACTCCCTGCTATCACTCAACCTATGTGACCAGATCTGATAAAAATGTAACTCCCGTTGGAATTTTTTTTATTTTGCAGGAGCTTGAGATCCAGGCACGAGCACATGGACTGCCAAACATGGCCAACACTCTGGGGACAGTCGACCTTTCCTCCCACCTCCTCAAACAGCAGCAGCAGCAGCAGCAGCAATCTCCTTCCCAGGCGCAGCAACCGCAGCAGCCCCCTCTCTACCAGGAGGACCCCAACAGTGACTACCTTCAGAGAATAGCCGTGTTGACGGGCGTGCCATCCATCACCGCGGTAAGCGGCACTCAGGATCACATCCAAGGGGCGGAYGCCGGAACCACCTTCTCCGACCCGCTCTCCCATTTCACGGACTTCTTTGCCTCTACGCTCAAGGAAGAGAACCAGCTGAACGAGATCCTGATGGACGACCCGCTCTCGCCGTTCGGCACCGACCCGCTCCTCTCGGCCAGCTCTCCTGGAGCTGCGTCCAAGGACAGCAGCCGCAGGAGCAGCTTCAGCTCTGCTGAGGCCGATGACCTATAAGGGTCTGCCTGCTCATAGGAAACTTTAAGACTGCACAGCTGTGATCCCCCCCAAATGATGAACACAGAACCTTGAAAACACTGACTGATGAACTGTACATGTGACCACTAGCAGCCTTACAAATACTTTAAATAACAGCTGACAAACTGTGTAGTATTCCTGGAMGTGTTACAGAAGTTTTTTATTGGAACCAGTCCCATCATGAACTTTATTTCAGACAATCTGCTTCCTGTAAAGAGCAGACTTGTAAGCAAAAAAAGGGAGACATTTATCAATATGTAAACAATACTTGCTGTCTTTTACAACACTGTGGTGACTTTACACTGTAACATATGCAATATGACTAAACACTGTACTTTTTACCAGATATATGCATTTTATGAAAGGCCTTATTAAAACTTTCAAACTTGTACTTCAAGTACTCACCTCAGTGCTTAACATGTCCTTAACTTTGTGCCTTTTCAGATGTTTTGTTTAAGTTTGTTTGTATTTATATGTGTTGTAATCCATGTATTCATAAAAAATACAGTATATAAACTACTGAATCAGCTATTATCTTTTTATTATTAATAGGAGTGGGGAAGTTATATTTAAAATAAATGTCCCCATTTGTTAAAAACAAGGATTTGTTTTGGTCAAACCTTGAAAAAAATGTTATGCACGATCTCACACTCACAGTATGTGTTGTGAATGACTCTCAACTACTACCGTATCAAATTTGAGCTCAATGTACGTAAAGTCAACTGAGTTATAGTCATTTTTATATTTCTCAGTGTCAGCTTGAGTCCAGATGTTAACTAATCGTAGCTGTCCGTCTAATGATCACTTTCTATAGTTTCATTGAAATTCATGAAACAAACACATTATTGCTCCAGTAATAAAAAATTTCTAGGATAAATATTTTTTTTTTTCTGGCAGAAGGTGAAGGGTTGGCTTAGAAGGTGGCTGATTGGAAATGAGTGGCAGAAAGGAAGGAGGGAAATTGGATAATAAAGACAAGTAGAGGAGGAGTGATAAATCTGATGAGTCCACTGTGAGTTGATGAGCCCTTGAGGATGAATAATGGCAACAGATAAGGAGTTGCTATGAGAGCTATTAGCCGCCAGCTAAGAAACTTTCCTTTGAGGTAAGAAAGATGAGATGTGCTCTTCGCTTCTGAAGAACCGGGGCTGAAGAATTTGTCAGAGCTGATAAAGTTATTTCAAGGTTTGTTTGTGACAAAACTTGAACTGTACGGTCGTAAAGGGTTACATCAATGTGCTTTAAAAATAATTTGAGTTTATTCAAAAATACCACAAAAATAGTCTAAAAACATTCCAATTCTTCCCGAATTGACTTTTCATTAAAACCTCTTTAAAATTATGTTTTAGACTGTGAGAAAATACACATTTTAGATACAAATAAACCTGAGTAGACTGATCATTATTAGTAAGTCTGTAATGTTTTACAGGTAATTGGTCAAATCAGTTGTGGATGGTTGAAAAGGATTTGTATCACAATTAGAAAAGGAACAATCTAAGATAAACTTATGGAATATTTCAAAATGTTATATATAAATAATTGTTCACACTTTTTTCCTTAATAGCCTTTGTATTGTGGTGCWTAAATGTATAAAACACGCAATCCAATTATTTGAGTGTTTATAATGATGGAGCTTAACAGCAGAGTGGTGCTCTAATTAAAGTACAATAAAAATATAAATTAAAACAAAGTCCTGGTGCTCCTTGGAAGAATGCATATCCACCTACCTTTCATGCAAAGGTTTTAAATAAAAATGATGACTCTCAGCAACTACCACTACAAAATTTATTTCAAAATCAGTAAAACTGACTGAGCTATAGCAGATTTTGAGTTTTCTAAGTTTAGTTGGTTGTTGCAGTCATCCTGAACTGGATTGACTTCAAAAGCCAAACAGTTGTAGTTATAGACCCAACAATTGTTTTCTGAGTTTCATTACAGTCAGTTTCCTGTGGGTCATAAGATATTTTGCTAACAGACAGACAACACTGATTTAATGGCAAAACTGAACTAATCTTTTACAATCACTTAGCATTGGGTTATTCAATGGGGATGACTGTCAGCTACTACCAAGTCAAATTTTMGTTCARTATTTRCAAAGCTAACCAAGYTAAATACATTTTATCTAGTTTTTTTAAGRTCAGTTGGCAGCCATCTTGAAWCAAGTGGACATTTGGTCAAAAGCCATCACAACAAAAAATCAAGGCCTGCTTTTGTCGATTTGAAAAGGGAATAGAAAGAGGTAACAGTGATCAGAGCGAGGGTCTTTTTATTAGAAGATTACGATTTTATAAAAAAAATACACAGGACATTTGGGAGAACAGATMGTGTGTATTTTAGGAAAATTTGCAGCCTCACTTATTTTTCATGAGAACCAGATGAGATTAAAGCTTTTCACATTTGCTGCCGAAACAAATAACTATGACTGTTGCATGCCAGAATAAGCACACAAGATGAAAAATAAAAGCTGTAGTATTCAACTTCTAACAGCAGGTGGCAGTAATGAGCTGTGTTTTAACACAACCGTGTATTGTAGTAAAAAATTAACTCAAAACAGGACATGGCAAAGAGAACCTAATTTTAAAACAGCTTGTAAAATAAAAAAATTAAAAAAACGCTATCCTGTAAATTATAACACCGTGCTCGTGTACAGGACTTGCACATATTGGCAGTGTACCTCGGCAGTGCCTTATGAGCTAAAGTTCATGGCACTATACCTCCCAGTATAAACTGACAAATCTAAAGAAGGCAAGTGATGTCGTGAACCTCACAGCAGAGTCGTTCTGTCACCAAAACAACGTTGTCAGACCTCCTGCCACCCACCAACACTGACACCACCACTGAGCAGGAGAAGCTGTCACCTGTGCAGAYGCCACGGCTGCCAGCGCGCTACAATGCACTCACCTGTCGAGCCTGCCATTGGCAACTCTTAATCACCTCCCGCTGAGGTGACTCACACACACACACACATATTCAGTGCCCTGCACATTCACGAACACAAACAAGCCTAATCAAATGTGCTTGTGTGCAAACACAAATGTGCACACGCAAGCAGAAACCGAAACACACACATGCATGCACAGGTTTGTGTCTCATTGCACTCTGTTGCCACATATACGAGGAAGAGTGGCGGAGAGGGAGGGGAGGGTGGGAAATAACCACCTAAAAGCCCTTATCAGGATTTGGACTGTGACAAGACTTGTGCACAAAATAGGTTGAAATTTGAGTGGGAATAACAATATGACAGCTGGCAGGGAGGCACCAAACATCAAGTGTCATTTCTATTTTCAGCTGTGACTCAGAGCTGTGTGACAAACAACACCACGCTGCTTCTCAATCAGTCAGCCCGTCTGCTGGAAATGTGGCAAACTAGGGCCCCGGGATGAGCCTTCCCTTCAGGAAAAATCAGTAACGATCTGACGCTATGGTCAAAGTTAAAGGTGGAGTTATAAACTTAGCCAAAGTCTGAGCATTACATTTAAAGCTCGGGAACTTATCAAATATTTCCTTCCCCTCGGTGCGCCGCTGTAATCCGCTCCACGATTCTGACCTCAATCCTGCTTTTTATTAGGGACCACACCCTGACCAAGCTCTGAAAAAACACTCCCWCGTCACTCACCCGGCAAAGCATTAACAATGGAACGCAAGAGAAACAAAAAGAAAAAAAAAGAAAAAAAAGATGCCATAAAATTAATGCCGTTTCCAGAGAATTTTATGAATCGAGCCAGATGCCAAAAACATAACTTCAAACAAATTGACTTCCAATTATTGGTGCCGCGCACCACCTCCAGATGTGCAACAGATGGAAGCTGGAGGCGACCGAAAGGTGTCTCTGGTCCTGAGCTCCGTGTTTTCCTGCAGTAAAAACAGCCGTTTCAGTTGTATGTGTTTTAAATCAGATTGGGCTGTGGACTGGAGGTGAAGGGAAGGACAAGAGGATGGCGGAAGAAAAAGAAAGAAAGAAAGAAAGAAAGAAAGAAAGAAAGAAAGAAAGAAAGAAAGAAAGAAAGAAANGAAAGAAAGAAAGAAAGAAAGAAAGAAAGAAAGAAAGAAAGAAAGAAAGAAAGAAAGAAAGAAAGAAAGAAAGAAAGAAAGAAAGAAAGAAAGAACATCATTAGGAAAACGTAAATCTGCCCAGCACAGAAAGTGGAGAGCCATATGTAGCTTAAATACAGCTTGATTATTATGGAAATGTAGATGAGATCCTAGGACTGAAAGCTGGAGATGTTTTAGGAGTGGGAGGGGGGGTTGAAAAATGTAAATGTGATCTCTGCTGTATCTTTCAGTGTTGGGATTAAACGTTAAAAAAGAACAATTCAGGGCTCGCGTTTGCTTTTTTGAAACTTACAATATCCTTGCAAGCATAAAGAACATTAGATAYGATGTGAAGATATTCACAATACATCGCTTCCTGTATTGGAAAGTCAGTTGTAAGAGCAGCTTCACYCTGATTGGTAATAAAGTCTCATTTTGGAAACTTTACATTTTTTTGATAAGGCACATAAAAGTAAAAAAAAAAGGAAGCAATTCAGAGTGAGAAAAGTAGGCTTCCTTTCACTGCCGAGGAAACTAGTAGAATATCCAACAGCAGTACGGTGTCCTGAGAGGGTCATGGCTCTGATCCCATTATTAGCTCAGATTTGGGCCCCGGGGGGAGACAAAACGGTTGTGTATTTTTTCCAAAAGTCCATAGTGAGGCTGTCTACCAGGGTCATATTATCACTAGAAGTCTTCTTGAGCACCACAGGTCTTCCTCTGATCTTCAGAGGCCATAAAACATCTCTCTGCTCCTTCACTTTCTTTCTTTCAGTTTTTTTTAACTCTGCCAATTCAAATACACCAGAGAGCGCAAAGCGTTTGGCTTTGCTATCCCACCTCGGCGCAGCAGACGACTCCCCTGCTCTCACAGAGTTGTATGCTAATCGAAGCAGCGACCCCTTCGCCCCCACCACCACCACCTCTTTAGCACCACTTTACCCTTGTGTAATTTGGATAACCTTGGACTGAATGGGACACAGCTGAGGAGAAGCCCCTGATTAATTTGTAGTTTATGACCATTGGACCTCAAAAAGGGTCACCGACAGGTAAAACTACTGCTCCCACATCAAAACAAATAAATAAAATAAAATGACCAAGGACTTTTCTAATAGTAGTTGGCTGTAGCTGCAGTCTTGACATAGTTATTTTCTAAAATAATAATTTTAGATGAGAATAAATAAAAAATACTGAATGGAGCTTTTCAAGTGGTAGACAACCAGTCTTTTCATCTCGAGCTTCCTGTTTCCTCATAATGTCTGGATTCAAGTTGGCCTAAATGTCAGCATGAAGATGGTGTTGGGGAGAGAGCATCGTCATTAGCAGGGGGGGATAATCGGCGCTGCATTTTGGGCGCTCTGATGGACATCTCGTTTGCATTATTCATTCTCCTTCCCTCTCTTTCACCTACTGTTTGTATCCCCTCCACCAGCTCAACACAAGCCAGGTGCTGGGCCTTATAGGAGCTCAACTCATCTATTATAGATGGGTAATTGTTTAATAAATGCAGGCCTGACCCTTTTAGACCTATTACCTATGTGCTGCGCACCAGTGTGGCTAGCAAGTGTCTGTCCTTTTCCATATTCTAAAAGATCTGACAATCCCCTGTCGAGGACGTGAGGCTGCTTTGGCATGAGTAAGTGTCAGCAAGGGTGAGGACGTCGAAAAACCGAGAGGGGAAAAAATGGATATAGAGAGGAAAAAGAGACAGATGATGAAAAATACAGTAAATGCCTGTGTGTCTGCCAGTGGCCAGAGAAGAAATCACCTTCTCCTCCAAGGCTCAAAGGAGGCAAAGACAAAGGGCGTGTTATAAAGACGCTTTGCCTCTCATTACACCGACTCCTAATCTACCTCTGCCCTATCCCCGGCAATCCCTGCTGTGGGCGTTTGGAGGCTAAAGCTTCAAACTAGGCAGTTTGTCCAAAGCGGATTCATTACCTTAAATAGGACTACCAATGAGGCTGGTAAAATGTCACATTTTACTAACCTCACACAGCAGCCAGAGAGCTGAGCTCAGCTGACACCAGAGGTCAGTGTTGTCACAGATTTCACATGATGCCGTTCACTCGCAAACAACGCTGAGCTTAAAGCAAGACACAGATGTCACAAAGGAGAAAAATATTTCAGGTAATAGAAATGAAATGATTAAGTTGAGTTAATTGCTCAGTAGCTGAGGCAAATCAGCCTCACTTATATCCGGGTAGTTACTTCTGATTCCCTGGGAAGACAGTTGGCTAACATGCTCTTAAATTAGTCCATGCAGAGCAAGATAACACAAGTGGCAACAAGGATCGATTTTAAAGCCATGGACGGTTTGCAGGGGCAGGAAGGTTGGCGATGACATATTTCTCTGTCACCGTTTGAACCGTCTCCAACGCCTCCGTRCCACTCTTTCGAATGACAGTTGTGCTAAATAAGTTATTCTTCAAGGAAAACAGAGCTCTCTTTCCTTTCTCGGCGAGTCAAAATACTTACTGAGACGTCTGTACAACATCACAGCGAGGAAGAAAAGGGGTGGTGGGGGAGTTCCGCCGCGCTGTGGCACGATGAAGTGATCTGGATGATGGCATGTCACCGGCTATTGGCTGGGCTGAGAGTGATTAACATGGGGTGTTAATTAGCAGGTCGTCGGGAGCGTGTGTGTGGCTACGACGACACGGCTTGGAAACAGCTTGGGCAAACACACACACACACTCTGCTCAGGCCTTCTCCTTCAATTAAAACGGATTTGACAATTAACACTGGATAAAAATGCTTTCATATGTTACCTTTAATTTAAAAAGCAAAAAGAAAAAAGGAATTATTTCTACAGAAACACCAATCGGATGATACGCTCAAGAAAATGACACTGATGGGAATAATGTCTAAATCATGACTGTTAATAATATAGGAGCTGCTCTCATTTATGTGAGGGATTAATGTCAAATCATGTCTTTTGAACAATGAACAAAGCCAATTTTTAAAACTTGATTTTTGGTTTTATTTTCATGAAAAAATGTCTTTTTAAAAAACTAACAAAAAAAATAAGAAAATTAAAGTCGCAAAAGTGCAAATCAGTAATATTTCTGCCCATTTATACAGAAATAGACCTGGGCACGAGGAATTCCAGCAGTAGGTTCGCGGTAATTCCACCGAGTTGATTAAAGGCTTGAGAGGAGAGTGACGGAGCGACCGAGGGAGTCGAGAAGAGAGGAGGGAGGCAGAGAACGAGTCGAGCTCTTTCAGCCCGCCGATTAGGCACTCCAACTCGCACGAGCAAGGAGCCCGCCGCAACTTCAATGGGCTTATCTGTTGTTCGGTAAATAATGCTGCAGCTGACAGTGGCCTCATCATCCGTGTAGCTAATGCTGCGCTGGGATTAGCTCCCTCAAATCAAAGCTTGYCACAGTTTACAGGACCCTCCGCCCCGAGTGGAACAAATAAAATGCAATTAAGGAGAGAAGAGGGCACGCAGGAGGAGCAGTTAGACATGGATGCACGCAAGCTAACATCTGTAAACACGTGCTTTACCCATGCAAATGCCTCTTTGTTAAATACTCTGCTTTTTAATACCCAGAGAGACTAAAATACCCCCGTTTTTTTGCTTATTACAGAATTTGTCATGTTCAGTTGGAGCTGTCATAGCTAGAACAGTGTGCGCTAATGTGTGTAATCTGCTTTGCAACACATCAATTATGATGGATATTGCTCCACCGCCATGCTTCCAGGGTTTTTCCACAAGCCTGCAGGGGAATCCGTCTTTTCTYGTTAGGCAACCTGTTTAGTAAATAATGATACACTTTGAGGCTTGCTGGTGTTGGATAATGCGGCCTGTGTGCTGCAGAAAAAGCGTGAGCGCTGGCGCTTTGGCGTGCAAAATCAACTCTRGATAAAAGCAAAAACAACAAGAAAAAAACAGTTTACGAGCAGAAGGGAATTCAATCATGCCGGCACAGTGTCAAACCCTGAGAAACCTAYAGAACCCATATGTAAGAGCAATAAATATTACCAATGACTGGTTAAAGTACTTCCAGAACGGTCTGGGTTAACAAGAAGGCAAAAGGTAAATATTTAGATCTTACACAGTGTCAAAGAAAATTAATATTTTTCCAAATTTCTTTTTCCATTTCTGGGAAGGATGTTCTGGGGCGCGCATGGCTGTAACTCATCCTCCCCAACTCTTTCCTTCACCTTTCTTTAGGCTCTTAAGCAACATCAGCTCACGAAACTTCCCCTCCTTGCCTTATAATTTATGTTTCTCGAACTCGCGGTTGATCCAGAACAGGGCAGTGGAAAACACAGAAAAGAGCACCACAGATCTGATGTGCTCCAAAACCACTGGGTACTTTCTTCTTTTTTCTTCTTTTCTGCACAGCCCAGATTTAAACAATTCCTAACATTTGCTTGGCTTTTTCACTTGACCTTAGCAACACCCAAGACCCAATCTATAGGATTACCAGTGTTTCTGAGGTACATGCTGACAAAACTCACAGGTATTTGCAGGACTTCTCAGTTTAGGAACAAGTTCGGCTAAACTCCCGGTCACCCTGCAACTCTGCACTCTGCTCAGCCACAGTAATCTTTTGACCAATATGCTTTAAAAAAAATCTCTGCATCCTTTGGGAGCAGCAGCAGATCAAACTGTGTCAKATGCCCACCACACTATATTTCGTTCAGTATGAAAAGAACAGGGAGATGGAGTTCTTTCAGTCCTAGATGAACATGTTCTTTAGTGTCCAACATAAAACTCTGAGCTGCAGTGGGACCAGGGTTTCTGTCTGAACTGTTTTTTCCCTTGTTGTGTCCTCATACTTGGAAGTGTGAAAACCTGAAATGGCAGCTTCCTCTGAGATTGGATTATAGATCACTGGATATTCTATTTAYTCCACGCGAGCTGCTCCCCGATGTCCCATAAAGCTGCTCGTCTCCGAACTAAAGCTGGACGGGGTTTCAGGGTTAAAGCTCCCCTGCGACAGCTGTCTGAGTACCTGCTCAGCCTGTTTGTGTGTGGCTGACCATGTGAACACACAGTTCTGTTGTGTCCCCCCTTCTTTCTCCAGAGTAACAGCTTTATTTATGGAGAGGCACTAGCACTAACAGGCAGGTGATAAAGAAACAGATAGCACAGCCAACCAGTCCTTATGGCTTTTAAAACAGTGATAGAGTTTAGAGATTGTGGGGATTGTGTGTGTGTGATGAGGCACAGCTCCTAAAGGAAAAAGCAAAAAAAGAGGTATAGCCACAAACTAAATGAACTACTCATTTTCATGCTTTTTCTTTTTCAGATGGCATTTTTTTTTTTCAAAAGGACTTTTTCCATTATTGATGGACTTTTTACGCGAGTCCATAAGACTTGTTTACAGCAGGTGATCAGGTCTGACTTGGGACCGTGGAACAGAAGTAAACTTGTCCCTTGGATTAAAGGAACTATTGATGTTTAGATCAGCAGAATGTGAGAAGTGCTTTTTTCAAAACTGGGCAGGCATATTGATTTTTAGCACTTATAGTCCTTATAAAAGAAATTTCAGCTCAGCATCTGGAAAACTGACTCAGTTATAACATTTTTTGGGGGTTTGTTAAAGTTGATTGTGAGTATTGAGACTTACCAGCTGAAAAACATCATGAACAGCCCCAACTCCACAAGGCTCAGGATAAGATCAGAAAATGTTTTTTTTTGTGACCCATCACATCAAACTGAGGATTGACCTCAGCACATTTTTAGATTCCTGGATCATCCTGAAAACATGAGCTTCTCTAGATATCCCTTGATTTGTCTTGCCAATCAAAATAACCCATTGATATTTGCCCTGAATTCTATTTTTATGTTATTCTAATGAAGAATTTTTCATGTAATTTTAAAGAGGAAACCTGAAATAAATAAGGATTTTAAAATTTACCAGATGGCAAGAAAAGAAGCTTTGCTAGCTCACAGAAAAATGACAGAAATTTAAGGCTTTTCTGCTCAAAATCATGTTTTTAAGCTACTGCTAAAAAAGGGCCTCAAAAATTCATTATATATATTATTTATTAATATATTTCAGATATTTCATTGAAATAATGCATAGAGAATATATTTATTTATTCTATTTTGACAAATTGCAAATGTTGCAAATGTTTTAACCAAAGCACGGTAGCTATTTGTTCTCAAACCCCTTTGTGACTTCATTCTCGGTTCGATGTGATGGCTCAGCTATGTGCTCACGAATCACATGCTGTAACAAATTCCTGTTAACTTGAGTTATGAATCATGAACAAACTATTTTATTTCAGAAACACCTGCCTTAAAACACACATACTGTGTGTGCACAGGCAAAGGCGGGACTCTAAAAACAGAAAATGAGGACATTTCCTTAGTTTTCCCCATGGCAGCGGCCTGCTGGACAAGCATGTTTCCCAACAGAACCTGTTGAATCCCACCGAATGTTTGCAAACTCTTCTGCCTCTCGTCTCTTTTCCACCCACCTGCCTGCAGGATATATAAAGTCTGAACAGGCGACCGAGAGCTTTAACCTTTTTACCTCAGCGCACCTGCGCTTTGGGTGAACCCGTCATTAAAAACGTACAAACGACCTGCCATTAAATGCGCCCGTCCGCCGTGTTTTTCTTTCTCGTTTGAGCCAGCTCCTGAGTAAACTCAACGGTTCTCCAGGGCGCTTTTCAGTGTTGTTTACCTGAATACTGAATGTGATTTACTATTCCGTCCAGCCCCAAAGACACTATATCGATGGCGTCTGACCGCGACCAATGGTGCTTGACAGCAAAAACAAGGGTGCATTCAAGTTTAATGTAAACCAAATGCCTACATAAGAGCAAAATACCTTTCAGAAAGCAGGCTGCTGTCATCACAATCACCTCGTGTGTGTATAAAAAGAGACAGACTGAGGAGGAAAAAAAGGAAGAGGTTAAGAGACTTCTCATGACTAAATATAGTGTCTGGCTTTTGTAGCCTCTGTTAGAGCCTATATTTCAATCTGACCCGATCTAAAAAAACAAAGCAGGAGCTTCTCTTACTCTTTTTTAAATATTTATTTCTAAATTCTGCGACCTCTGCTTTCACTGCGTCTAAATTTACCGATAGGACAACAGAGAGCAGGTTTCTCACGTGCATCATCTCCGTAAACAGCTCATTTGTTAGTGGAGATGTTACACTCGTTGTCATGCCAAGGTCTCATCT
>NW_013952560.1:607261-614521 GCF_001266775.1 Austrofundulus limnaeus | reverse complement strand
TCCCACCCCCCTTCCTTCCCCTCCTGCTCCGGCTGCCTGTTTTGATCCAAAGCAGCTGGTTGGACGTGATACCCGTTTAGTCTGAGAAATCAGCTTGTGCAAACAAACACCTCGTCGGCACAGACCGGTGCATCTGCCAACTATTACAGCCTGCGTATCTGCCTCGTATCAGCCTCTCGTGCAAAAAAAAAAAAAAAAAGCCAAATGCAGTTTCGTCTGACAAATAAATAAAACAGACCCCAAGGATCATTATTCATTATTAGCTATGATTTGACTGAAGGAGGGGCAGTTTACAAAGTGAACCCGCACAGATTGACCCAGCTGATGTAATCCTCTTGGGAAATGCCTTTYGCTTCTCGCAGGTGTGGTGGGTTACGCACCTGACAGGAAGGTTAGAAGACATGTCTTTAGGATATGTTATTACCCCATATGGAATGTGTTCATTTTCATTCATTTATTCAACCTGTCATCAAACCAAAACCCCAGCTGAAAGTCAGTCTGAGACGAGAACGAAAACTCAAACTTATGGAGAACTCTTGTAGTTTTCCTGACACCTACAAGGTACAAACATGCCGCTGATAGCTGTGTGTTGTCAGTCATTCAAATGCAAAAGTGCCAGGCTGATGAGAAAAAGTGCTGCGTTAGGCACCTTCCAAGTGTCACAGCGGTTGAAGTTAACTTGTAGGCCTATACTGAGCACTTTCCCCCCCAGAGAGCGAAATTGTTACAAAGTAAGGCAGAGCTTTTGTGTTGATGGAGTGAAACTGAAAGCCGCTATGGTTGGTTACAACAACTTGAAGCTTGAAGAGGCCTTGCAGCAGTGTCACGGAGATGGGAGAAAGGAGAGCACAAAAGACAACTTGGAAGGTAAAGAAGAGGAGGAGTGAAATGGAAAATAAAAAAGGAATAAAAGAAGGGCGTGTGCGCAAATTAACGTGGCTTTATGTGGATGGGTAAAAAAGCAGGGTGGTTTAGTGGCATGTTTTCCTTGGCACCCTTGACCAGAAAAGCAGCCGTGAACTGAAAGGTCTAAAAGTTAATTACATCAGTTCTCCAAGCCAAAATAAATATCATTCCCTGACGAACTCAGGAACACTTCCTTGACTCGTTTGCCTCTCAGCAGGCAACGCACCTGCCTCGACTCAGATAGTGTTTGAGCAATAATGAGCCGGATTCAAATCCTCGTGAAACGTTTCATCTTTGAGTCACTGAAACAGATGCTACTTTCTGTTTGAAACTAATCACATAGAATTTGCATAAGAGGAATTTAGAAGGTCTGTTTGACAAAATAAAAGCTCAGGTGAAATCTCTGACCTCACGAACATCCGACTTAACTGTGTGTTTTTGTCTCTCTGTGAGACTGTCCTCATATTCCTCGGAGCAAACCTTTAATTTGACCTCGCTCCTGAGAACTGCTCCTGGTATTTCTTGCTTCTTAATCATTCCTAATTTCCCAGAACACCTACGGGTGGCCTTCCTCGCTCAAGACTTTCACCMATCCAGCCCCTCTGGACTTGCCTTCACTGCCGAGCTTTGTCAAACCCCGGCTCCTCGAAGACCGCAAAAGGGCTTCCAGCGCCGATCCAACCCCAAGCTGCCAGACCACTGAAGCTCAGAGCAATGCCGATTTGCTATCACCTTGATCCTCTGAACATTAACATAACCTGATACCTCTGGTCAGCCTTTACAGGAAGCAGAAAAAACTTTGACACTTGTCAAATCAAAGAAACAGAGAAATGCATACTTAATCTGAACTTGATGTGCAAGAAGACTTTTACATAACASATTATTAATCCTCTGCATGCTGGTTTCAACAGTTTGGCTTCCAATTGTTGTCTAAACTTCACTATAACTAGCATTAGATTGATCATACAGTCCAACATAAAGATAAATACAARCTTAAACAAATTTGGAGGACACCATGCACATCAATTTAAATAAAATATGCATTTACTTGTTCTTTACCAAATTATTTCTACTTATCTATATTAATTTGGCAGCTTTAGTTTTTTGTTAAAATTAATATTCTATCCTGTAGATAACATATTAGGTTCTCATATTATAGCAGCAGAAAAAGTATCCTCGATTTGGGTTCTGAATCATCGTTAAAATGT
This sequence comes from Austrofundulus limnaeus, assembly GCF_001266775.1. Taxonomy (NCBI): domain Eukaryota; kingdom Metazoa; phylum Chordata; class Actinopteri; order Cyprinodontiformes; family Rivulidae; genus Austrofundulus; species Austrofundulus limnaeus. The sequence goes on along the minus strand of NW_013952560.1, from coordinate 612,407 downwards.
GGATAGATTCTTAAACGTCTCAAATTTACATCAACTTTTTAAATGTTTGTTTGTGTCATTGATTTGTAACTGATGTTTCAAGCTCTTTCACATTTTTCCCAGTTCTTTCKTTTACTTCTAGTTTTAATCTTGTACAGTAACTACACTTCACTAGAAACCGTTTAACATAAATACTTATTTATGTGCACTTACATATTTTCGGATGGCTGGAGGTTGAAGTATAGTAATGATGCAAATTCTTAAAAATACTAAAAAAATGTTTTATTTAATTTGTACTAGAGGTAGACCAATTCCATTGGCTGATATTGGCCACTTATAAAAAAAAAAACAAATGGCAATTGGCCTAGTCTGTACATACCTAACCAGTTACATAAAGATGCAGCAGCTGCTACAACCAACTCCTTCTAGCAATTACAACTGGATACAATTTATTTATATATTTAAGCAAGAAYCGTCTTTTATGAGGTCACACGAAAGGTGTATTTTTAGGAAAACCTAAAAATGTAGAGGTGACTCAGTCACGTTTGCTACATACACCATTATTTTTGATCTACCACCCAATCAGATCAGAGAAGACAGATATATTGGTCCTGACCCACATCTGGAGGTTTGGTGAGCCAGGTAAGAAGTCGCAAACAGCTTGAATTAGGTACATAACTCATTGAGGATCTGCTTGCCAGATGTTTCCTCCTGTAAATACCCATTTCTTCCAACTTCTTTCATTTTAGCTTTTTATTTTATATTTTAGTAACCTTTTATCAAACAAAGCATCATCCTAACTTCAATATGAAAACAAGAGAGCTAGATCAGATAAAACCTAAGCTGCTAAAGGTCTTGAACAGGGCCAGTGGTCATCATGAGCTTTGATGAAACACTTGTGCAGCTTCCTTGGCATCGCAGTGAAGAAAGAGTGGGTGGGCAGATGGTGAAAGGCAGCACATCTCACATCTTCCTCTCACTGTCACATCTAGCATCGACTCCCCTGTCTTCCTCTTCTTCTCTCCTCCTCTCCTCTTTCCACTCATGGCAGGAGCAGAGCGTGGGAGTCGCTCAGGAGACAGCATCACGAGCCACTTCACTTGAGTGCTGCCTTCAATCAGCCATTGAATTAATATTAATCATCCCCCCCATCCCCCCAACACACAACAAGCCGTTTGTCTTCCTGCTGCCAATAAATACCTAGGAAGAAAGAAGCAACAAAAAAGACGTACCAGTGGCTGCGCAATGGCGAAATCTTACCTCTATAGCAGTTTTTTTTTTCACTTTCAAACTGTGATTCAAGTTTTAATTGTCCCTAATCACTGAAGAAGGTCATGGCTACTCAGCAATACATCTCCCATCCTCTGGTCTGTCTTTTTTTTTTTCAACTGTTAACACTGATACATTCACATAAGATGACTTCAGACCAGCTGTCCACTTGGTAAAAGTTCAAACGAAATAAAAAGAAAAGGGGTAAATTTTATTTATTTTTTATTGAGAACACTGTATGAGAGAAAAGCTTGGTGACACAGACTGATAGAGATGAACCCAGAATGAGAAGATGAAAATATGAGGCCTTAATATCAAAACTCATCATCTAGAGGAATGTTTGTGTGTGTGTGTGTGTGTGTGTGTGTGTGTGTGTGTGTGTGTGTGTATGTTAGCAAAGGCGAGAGTGCTGAAGATGGCTGAAGGTCAGGGAGACATTGAGGCAATCACACTAATGAAAACAAACGAGGGATAGACTTGGAGAGAGACGTGGAAAGAGAAGGAGGGAGGAAAGAAAAGACAGACAAAAAAGGAAATAAAGTGCTGTGTGTGCAATGTGTGTGTGTGAGTGAGAGGAGATCGCCTGCTCTGGCTCAGACTAATCAAACACAACATAGCCTTATAAAAGCCAGGATAAAATGTACAGATATGTAAGTAAACTTTCTTTGCCTGCCAAGAACAGTTTTATTTACATGCCCTCCTAACCCTAACTAAGGCTTGAAGACTCATACACACATGCATATACTGTACGTACACAAACACACATACACATGGCAGCACTAATAAGTGAAGGTTATTCCTGCCGAGGGATGACAGTGTTTATTTAGGGCTAGCAAGCAGTCTCTGTGACATCCAGCTTGGTGAAAATGATTAATGCTACAATATACATAGGCATGTAGAAAAAGTCCAGGAAAAGAAGGGGTGCACTGTTCCCCCACAACGAGTGGAGGCCTTTGTAGACACACACACACACACTGTTCACCCAGCCGTCTTTTCTTAGTTTACTGGTACGTTTCCACTTCTGCATCAACATGTTGAAATTAAAGTCATTACGGATGTGCTATCTGATGCTTTGTCAGTTTTTATATCGAACCTCCCTAATAGGAACATATTTCATGTATGAGGAATAAAAAAAAAACAAAAGACAAGATTTATTTTAAAGACCAGAGAGCATGGGAGGGAGAGGCATATGAGATGTAAATAAATAGGACCTACATTGTTAGACAGGATGTAAAGGGCGTTACACCCATACGCAGCACAAAAACAACTTAAATGTAGCCCAACATTTACAGGTCAATCTAGTTATAACCTCACTACATGATGGGTATTGTTGAGACATTAGTATTCAGTAAATAAGAGTGCAATATTTGCAACAAATGGCTGATGGGTACCCTGCAGAAAGAAAAGGCTAAGGCCATTCTACCCAGCATGAGTGTTCCAGCTACCTCCCAAAATCCAAAAACATGCAAGTTAGAATAGTTGGCAACTCTAAGCTGGTAAGTTTGTGGTTGTTCAAATCTCTGGAAGTGAGACTCTGGAGGCACAACCCTAAACAAGATCAAACAGAAAATGAACAGATGGATAATTTCAACTTTAATTAACTACTTAGGGGGAAGTTGTGATGTATAAGTTAGAGAAGGTAAGCCTGTAATCGAGAGGCTGCAGGTTTGATTCCTTGGATTGTTACCAAAGAAATGTGATGGGAAAGGTGAGGCGTCCACATCTGCCTCCACCCTCGTTTGCCACTTGAGCAAAAAGACCTTAACCCCACCAGCTGCTCTCCTGGATGCCTTAGATGGCAGCCTTCTGCTTCACACACGTAGACTGTGTTAGCTTGTTGGCTGGTTGTGTCATTTAGGATACAACATTTTAAAAAATGATCAATTTATACATTTTTATTCGAGTCCACTCACTGTGAGGGCCTCTGAAGAAGCCAATAAAAAGAACAAACAAACTAACAACCATTAAAGATTTACGTGCAGAAATGTGTTGAAACTTACTTGAAGTTGAAAGAACTGATCAACTGACTTATTTACTTCCTAAGAATGACTAAACCAAGACTTACTGGGACAGCTGAGCCATTCAAGAAACAGTCAACAGACCGTAACTGCAGCACCCCAACCCACTTACTCATCTCTTTCACAACATCCCAACCTAAGTGAATTGCTCAGCACTAGCCTATTCCACTCTAGCAAAGCTTCCCTAGGTTATTATTTTTTTTTTGTTGGATGGGGGATTTGGCTGCTATCAAGTGGTAGCAGGCCACTATCAAACACACGTCTGGCTTGTAAACAGGCAGCTGGCAGCTCTCCAAGCTCCCCACAGTGTGCAGCAAGGCCGAGCCGAGCCGAGAGGAGCTGTGACACTGATCCCACCCCTATCACTCCCCAACAGCCTGCGCTAATAGACCCTTCAAATACTCTTACCTCTGTCTAYATTTTACTTGAGACATGCCAGTTGTGAGTGAGTTCGTGTGTTCTATATATTGTGTTTGTGTGCAATGATTGAGGATGTGTGCATCTCCTGCGCATCTCTCCGGATGAGGCATCTTCTTTATTGCTTGTTGTTGACATGGATCCCTTTAGCCCTTAACAGGAGTCAGCGGGAGGGTTAAGCTGCTAACCACCCACTCCGAGGCACACACAAACACACACCCGCTCACACAAGCGCGGTGCTTTCGCAGTCTAAAAGCATTATTCAGCAGGTCAACAGCCACTCTCGCAGCTTGGGAGTGTGAGCGTGTGCCTGTGTGTGTACAGTATGTGTGTGCGCTCGTGCTCAGCGCTTCAGGCTAAGGCACTCAAAGTGAAATTATGTTCTCAGACAGGCTCCGTGTTGCCCTCTTTATCCTGACAGGCGAGGAAACAGCCACAAATAAATAAGCAGAGAGCTCTTTCCCCAGACGTGACCGCCATGGCATACTAGCACTCCAGAAGGCAGCGTGAAGAAAACAGAATTGTATTTTATTGTACGGGTGGCAGGGGACTGTGACTTGATAAGCATGGTGTATTTGTCGTATTTGTGCCACTTAAAGTAAAGCCGCTTCTGTGGGAAAACACGTTAAGGGGGCGTGCAGGGACACAACAAGCATGGAGGAATTTGTTACTGGGGCAGGGGCCATTTATAGCAACAGGCTGTATTTTAAAGCATTAAGACTACAGATTTTATTTTCAAAATGTTATCATTAGGGATGAAACATGCAGTTCACACACCTCAATGTTTAAAAATAACAAGTTAAAGTAAAAAACGTCTAATTTTTAATGAACTGTGGCCTCAGGATTCAGTGTCTATGATGTTTGTTAGACAGTGAAGTAATTAGAAATACTAAGTTTAAACATCTGCAGACTTTTTTTTTCACATCACAGGTTCCTCATCGCACCATGCCTTCAGTGTTGTAACTACACAATCGGTTGTTCTTCCCAACTCAACACAAAATCTTGTCAGTACAAGGTGCAGCCAGGAGCACAAAACAGTTCATGCAAGTGGAAAAAGGGTCAAAACACATGAACGAGTTACTTTTTATACATGTAGACAAGATTAAAATACTAAAAGCCTTWAAGATATGAGAAATACTGACCAAAGACTAGACATCATTTAGTCAGCTGAGCCAGATTTTAATAAAAACATGTTCCATACAAATACATCATAATGCTCAACCTTAAACCCAAGGTTTTCTAAGTCACCATTGCTCTAAATGGCAATATGCTAATGTGGTGAATGTTCTTAGTCATTATCATACAAACAAGGTCTGGTTGAAGATGCACATTGAGCACATAAAGGCAAAGACCCGGGTTGTGCAGCTTCGTAACGAGGAGTCACTTTGTTTTGCAGGAACAAATGTAATTGATTGTGTGTGTGTGTGTGTGTGTGTGTGTGTGTGTGTGTGTGTGTGTGTGTG
>NW_013952560.1:561653-606990 GCF_001266775.1 Austrofundulus limnaeus | reverse complement strand
GTGTGTGTGTGTGTGTGTGTGTGTGTGTGTGTGTGTGTGTGTTGACAGTAGTTTTATTTAAATGTCCACAGTTGTAGCAGAAAAAAAAGGAAGAGTGTTCAAATGGTGGTTGATGATAATGAAAAGAAAACCCCTCCCCAGCTGGCCTATAAAAGACTGGCAGAGACACATCTTTGAAGGTTCTCCTTCAAAGCCTCGGCCTGCCTCCGTGGCTGCATCGGGGGATTTCTGTTATTAATTGAAGTTAATTTTCTGGGATATCAATTTGCTGGGCACGTGGGAAAGATTGATAGCCCCCACACATCTACTGAGTGTTGGGATGTGGAATGGCAGTGGGGGGACGGGCGAGAGGACAGAGAAATGACACTATTCCCTCACCATCCCAGAACCAGGCTTTCACTTTTATCATCCCCCCAAATTACAAATATCGGAGGCCAACCTTGGCTTGGAGGAGATTTCCATAAGATTAATTAGGCCAGCAAGCCAAAGATGGAGTGGGAAGGAAAATATAAAATAATAAATATAGGAAGTGTGGGGGGTTTGTGATGTAGATGGGGGTTGGGTAAGGAAGAGTGGATGAGATGTGTGTGAGAATGGGCAAGTCAATTGGACAATGGGTAATTAGTGCAAGAAGCAGGATCTCAAAGGCACGAGGAGGACAGCCGAGCAGGGCGCCCTGTTTGCCCCATGATGTGGAGGGTGGTGCGGCGGGACCCACATTTAATTAGCACCACTTTGATACCCACAGGAGTGCCAGGGGCCCCGGGGCAACCCAAACAGTGACTGACAACCACACACCTCCGGACGCTCCCTTCTCTCCAATTATAGATGTACCAAGCTGAGACGACCCGGTACAAAACCTTATAGAGAGGAGCTCGCACGTGCACACACAAGCGTGCAGATAATCACACATCTTTGTATCGTGTGCACAAAATGCTCAAACAAGTCRGCCAGCCAAAGCAGGCCGGCTCCAGCCTCTTCCTATTTGTGTGCTACAAATTGGCATTTGGATTAAATGGAGCTGGAGATGCCCTAAAGGCGAGAAGAGAAGACTATCTCTCACCTGGCCTGATCTTCCACCAGAGCAGACGTTTAAAATGAGGATTAATTTTGTGGGAGTCGGGGCAGGTGGGCGCCTGAAGCAGGGATGGAACGTGGAAGAAGGAGCAGGAAAAAATCCTCTTCTGCTTCCTAAAGACAAGGAGTGAACAGGAGTTAAAAAAACAAAACAAACTGGTAACTCTCAAGCATGAACACACACAAACACGCGTGAAAAGCTTTTGTCGTTCCAGTGTACAGTGTGCAATATTAATGTGCGAGAGCTTTTGCTGTGTTGCATTGGTGTATTTTTAATGTGCCAGGATGTGCCTGACACCACAACATTTTGCAAAGCATCGGTTACGCAGACAAACAACTCCTGGCTTGCATGAATTATGCAACTGCAGTGTTTTCATCCGCCTCAAAACACATGTTTAGTAAACAAACTGCTTACGCAACAAGATGTTTGTGTAAATAATAGATATTCAAATTGGTTTTCCTGATTTTCACCTCAAGCTGTGGTGTAAATTGTACTTTATTATTTATCACTTTTTTTATAATGTCGCTTTCTGACTCCCTTGGTGACAATTTATAGCACTGCGCTGACAAACAAATGAAAATATCAGCAGGGTTGTGTTTTTTTTCTCACTATGCCACGAGAAAGAGTTTCTTTTACCAACTAACAATAACTGTCTGTCATAAATTAACTACAAGCCTTTCAAATATTAATACAAATGGCACATAGCTCATGCAAAGATGGAAAATGTGAAGATTTTTGCACAAAAACATTATTGACATCTTCAATTTTATATAAAATGAATTAATTAAAAGATTATCACTCTTTACAAGGAATTACCCTGCCATGCTTCATGCCAGAGTTTTAGACTAAGATCATCCGATTGAGAAATTCTGAAGTCATTTTGATGAAACTTTAAAAATTATGAATGGGCTGTGAATGACTCTCAGTGTCAGCTAAAAAATCTAAGAACAAGATCTGCAAATTTTTGAATTCTCTCATTTTTTTCTGTTTCCCCAAGATCAGTTGGTTGTGGAAGCTTCTGTCTGTGRCGGCCATCTTGAATTRGTTTCACTTCCAMCTTTTGGTTTTTGTTGGCTAACGACAAGTTGAATATTATTCAGTATGTAAAATATGGCACAACTAGTAACATGACATCWAATCATATGTGCACTGTCAAAGATAATTACTTCACAAGTCCTCTACGGGAAGCCTCAGTGGTGATTAGATGGGGACATTTTTAAGCAGCAGCTTGGAGTCTCTGCACCTTCTCCGCGACGACAGTGAGTGGTGTYGTGTTTATCCAGGGCCCTGGAGGTTGTGTTGCTCCATCGATAAGRCTTGTTTGATCAGGGATTGTCTTTAATCGATAGAGGAAATCAAACAGACACTGATAATGGTTGGATAATCAGTGACAGATATCTGAAGTCTCTGGAGTTTCATCCACCGCCCCTCAGGGCACAAGAAGGCGTGTTGAGAAAACATATAAACAGCCTTTATWTCTAAATAAGGTGAATGATGAATGCTAATTATTCATACCTTTGCTTCGTTCACACTAAGATCTAAGATGGCAAGATTAAACACAATCCAATAAYGTTAAGCACGCTGTGGACCATTGTATGTTATAAAACTAGGAAACTGTCCAYGAAAACAGCTTTGAACAGGACAAACACTTGGGAGGCCACTGGGTCACCATCTGAATACAATCATCTTACACAAACTGTAATCTTAAACCAATCAGAAGAACAAAGCATCAACAACAAAACCATTTTGTWAAACGTCATCACAGACAAAAAAAGACTTCAAGCAATCTGTAATTTTAGGATTTTGATTGTTTATTTTGAATTTAATGTTACTTTTTATGAAGGTTTATTAGTCCAGTGCCCAATTTAGTAGTTTTTATCCAGACAATCTAAACCAGCCTGTCAATTCACTTAAAGAATAAGTCAACAGAAAACAGCTTGGTTTCAAATTTCTTGCAATATTAAGCAATTGGAGCGGGCCACAATATTTATTTATTTACACAGAATCTCTAACCACAGACTTTCGCAGCAGCGATCATTTTGACATGTTGATGTGATTAATAAGGCTAATTACGGCTGCACTCCTTCCAACTCAGCCTGTGTTGATGTTGTGCATGCTGGCTGACTCGAATGTACAGACACTTTAGTAGACTGGGGCCACTATTATTGTTATAACTTACACATGTGCTTTTGCTGCTGTGTGTTAAACTGTCTGCGATGAGATGTCTGCTGCAATGTTTGGTGTCCCATTTAGCAGCATTTACAACTGCAGTTTCTTAAACTTGAAAAGCCAATAAAGGCATTTTAATTTGTAAAAAGTAGCATTTATCAGAATTTAACATTTAAGTTTAGGTACTTTTTRAAATCAGCATTAAATACCTGTTGGATACTTTATCACCTTGTAACAAAAAWAAACTCAACAGCTGAGATTTGTATTTAAGGACATTTTTGAAATGTGCAAGCAAACGCTGTTTATGGCATGTGATATACCGCTGACACAAAGTCATAGGTTAGTCACCTGGGGTTGTCTTAACCATCTTAACCTGGACGCCCTTTCACACAACTGCCCTCTGAGTCTGAGGTGTCCCCTCCGCATAACCTCCTCAAATCCTTCCACCACTTCCCCCCATTCACCCACTTCTTCTGTCTGCACGCAGAGCCTGAGGAACCTAAAGCAGCACCAGATGGGACCTCTTGTTACCACAGCAGGCAGTCATCCATTGGTTGCAAAGTTGTCTCCCCATTGCCCCGTTCACCTTATACATATTGATGAAGAGAAACTTGGAACGACACGTAGAATTTGACTCAATTCATGTAGACCCCCGACAGCTGTCAGACATTACATCCATTACATCAGTTTGGCTCTAAACAACAAGTGGGCAACAAGCCCAGGCTGTTAAGCAACAATGGCCTTTATTGGAGACGACAAATTGGGCCCTCTAAAACATTCAGTCATTTGCCCTGTAATGCAATTTGTCACTGCTTTGAATACATTTTTTTGGTGGTCATTGTTGGTGTATCACCTTTCCAAGAGAACACGTTACTTACATTAAAGCGTACGCCCATCTGCGCATTGTGTTTGAAGTTTTTTGCTTTTAACTAGCTCATGTCGCSTCTGGAATGACTTTTCCTCAACATATCCATGTGATTTGCCTCCACCTCCTGTTTATCCATTCTCCATACCCAGATTTCACGCCTCGCTTGAGGTGATGTTTGAGAAAAAAAGAAGCTGTCAGTGCACGAGTAACTTATCTGCGTGTAATTTGTTGTTAAAGATGTGGTTTACGTGCATTTAAATCCAAGACTACCAGGTGAACAGCTGCTCAGTCGTCTAAATCTACCAGCAGTCATCACACCCGTCGGTGTTGTTATGTGTGTCAAACAATTGTATGCCTAATTAAGGCTTCAGGCTTTTCGAAAAATCATCAAATTGGATGTGTTGTTCCATTGATTAGCAAGATCAAATCAATGCGATGACAGGACGAAACAAGCTTGACCCAACTCTGTGCATACAGATGCAATATACAGACTTTAAGTGGTCTTATTTTATGTTTTTTTTTTTTTTTTTCCATTTTTTCCGCAGGTTGGACCATAAAGATTTTGATGTGAACTTCTCTCACCGAGCCCTTTTTTGAGACTTCTCAGGGCTTTTCTGACATTCTCACGGCCTTATTAAAATGATCCCTTGGTTTACTCTATATGGAAAAGAGCAAAATAGTCATAAATATCACATTACAGCAGTTAGAGTGCAGGGAACGGTATTAGAATTGGACACACAACTCATGTTGAAGCCATCAAGCCATCGGGCAAAACCACACCTCGCCTGTCCCACACCTGCAAATCATTATCATTTGTTACAGATTCTGTAYATCAACATGGAAAACATTACACGAACGGTTCCATATGTTCAAGGGAACGCCATTTTCTGCGTTGGACACTAAATGGTTTGGAGTAATTTAACGCAATCTCTTCAGAGAAGGAATCTCGAGCCCCTTACAGTGAAATGTATATAAATATAAAAAATGTGGTGCTGATGCATGTGAGTGCAATAACATTTACTCTGCAAATCACTACCAAATTGGGCTCAGTTGCATCAGGGAAATGGTGCTAGTAAAAACAGTTTATACGGTAAATTGCAATTGATGCTTCCACTAATGAAAAGAGAAAATATGTTGATTTAAATTCATCTGCATTTGCTGAAAATTCAGTTGGTTTTGTTTATCCTTAGCCTGGCACGTGGTCAATAATACATCTTTGGAATTATTTTTAAATAGCGCGTGTGCCCCGAGAGAAAGACATTACAGCTGAAGCAATTGTTCAGCACATGTCTGTTTGCTGCCATTCCTGTGAGGCTCAGACCTGTTGCTTCTCGGTCGTTGGTGTTGGCAGGAGCCCAGGACTTCCAATTAAGATGAAACACCAACAGCAAGCGTGGCACCGGATCCTGTATCAAAGTGTGTGCCAAACAAAATAAGGCAGTCGAGCCTTTTTCTCTGCAATGCTGTGCAATATTAGGGGGTTAATGGCTGTCAGTTTGTCACTTAAGTGGTGTAAACAACCCCTCCATCTGTGAACTGTGAGCAGCCCGTGGCAATTTGTTGGTAAATTACCCAGCAGTGGCACTTTGCCAGGCTGCGGCTGCRGAAGCAGCCAGCTCATGTAAGAAGCGAAGGATGATGGGGGACAGCGAAGGGTTAAGTGTGACAAGACGAGATGAAAGTAGGAAACAGTAATGGGGAAAATGAAGGAGGGTGACTCTGTATGGCACTTTGGTCTAATGTGGTGTTTTAAAGTGCTTTGAATAAGAGATTGGATAACCTGGTAACATTTTCAGATATTAAAGTTGACATACCCTGCTTTTAAATCCTTCTTTTTCACATTTAAATCCTTCAGTTGGGGTCTATAATGATTTGGTCTGAATTCATCATTGTAACTCAAGAAGCCCCTCTTTCACACATTTTCTGAGGCTTGTCTCAGATCAACTCATTTTGAGGCTGTCTCTTTAAATCCAAACGAGGCGCTTAACACCCCGCTCCCTTCCAGCTTCCAGTGTGATAGAGGGGTTTATGACTATTTAGCTGCGCAGAAACTTTTCATTTACAAACGAATTAAATATGAAATTGTATAATGTAAATCAAAGTTGTTTGAGAAGTAATATAAGTTTTATTTTGTTTTTGTTTCTTACTATTGCTTGAAATTAATTATAGAGAAAAGGGGAAGATATTAGATTTTTTTCTTATTTCTGCCTCCTTTCCTTTCAATTTGATTTGTATATTTTTATGTTGTGTATTTTTTTGTTTTTTTTGTTTTAAATGAGATGAAAAAACTAACTAAACTAAAACTAAACTAAAACTAAAAGATGTGAACAAGAGAAGACTTGTCCATCCAGCCTTACATGTTGGTGCCAGATGAAATTGGTTAGTTGGTAAACCTAGACCCTATTTAGAAGTCCTGTCACAAATACTGTGACGTAATCAGTAAACGTCATTGAAAAAAGAAAGAAATGAAATGAGTTGAAAAATATGAACCAAGTATTAATATTTAATGGCTAAAAGAATGGATTTATAATGATATGTCCTCTTTAAGTTAATTTTTGGTTTGGTAGTAGCTAAGACATTCTGAACAAAAACACATCAAAACATTGCATTTATAAAGTTTGACCAAAACAGCAACTCTGTTCCTTCCAATCAGACGATGAGCTTAGTTTTAAACTCTACTTTGAAAGGCAGCGGGTGTAACGCATTCCTTCAAAGAACGCAAGGCAGTTCATTTACTAAATGGTGCAAATACCTTCGACCAGTTCTTCCCTTTTTTTAACTTCACTTCAAAGAATTTTTGAAGAGGATTAAACTGTACTTAACCTTTCATGGTGGCATATAAAAGGTTGAAAAAGATGGCTCTGTATGAAACGGTTTTATTTGATRGTTTCATTCTGAACAGCTGAGGAGATGGAGGGAGTGCAGTGTGATGGGTCTATATCTGAGCACAACTTCCCCCCACCCTGTCTGATGATTTACAGCTGTTTCCTTCCTCCTCACCCCTCTCTACAACCTCCTGCCACCTTTTTTTCTAGTCAACCTCCCTTCTCTCTTCCCTTCTCCCTACAAAAAATAGGCCAAGGTAACTTGCCAGCATCCCCCCGCCCAACACTCCCTTCCCCTCCTCCCCAGGGGTTTGTGTGATATTTAACTACGGCTACAGTGGCATTTACTAATTTTATATGTGCAGAATTTATGTCAGATTCTTATTCAGCGAGAACAGGGGAGAGGAGCAAAGGTGGCTGGCTCCGTGTCCGCTGTGTATACACTGGTATTATGTGAACTATTCACAACACGTCCGCTGACACGAGCGTCGCTATTTTGTCTATAACTCGGCTGCTTTTCGACCCAGGTGCCACAATTAAAGCCTAACCTTAGCATTTGGAAAGGGAGACTCGAAAGAGCCAATTTGTTGTCCGCCAAGCATTTGATTCAGAGAGGTGACTAAAGATCTATTTTTTTCCTCTCCTTTTTTTCAGAGAAAGCACAAGAGCTACATCCTGTTGACAAGGTTAAAAGTTCAGTTAGATCCTCTTAATACAGTGGCATAAAAGAGATATATATTATTATAAGATATTTGCTAAAAATTAAGTTTTGATTAGTCAGACTCATTCTAGTAGCGTTAGGTCAGAGGCGCAAAATTATCTAAATTATCAACCTCGTTTCTTTCGAGAAAAAAAAACAAATTAAACTGGATGTGTGTGTATCTGTTTTGTGTGGTTCATTTTGGAAAGTTGGGGTTTGTTCTTGGTTCTAGATTTAGGATTGGATCTTCAATCCTAAATAGACAATTTGAAATATTTGATTTTGTTCTGAATTCCTTTAAAAATGGCAAATTCTGTAAAYTTTTTCCCCACAAACCAGCAATTTATCTAGTGTTTATTTATTTATTCTGGTGTTTTTGCATAAATGACTGAGGTCATCAAAAAATTTCCCAGACGTCTCCTACCATTTCTATGTAGATGACCTGCAGTTGTACTTCTCCTTTAATGACACCACCCACAAGCTCACCTCTCTTATAAAATGTGTCACTAAAGTTAACCAGTGGCTGTTAGATAACTTGCAACTTTTAAACCTCAGTAAGACAGAGACATTGATCCTGGCTCCTGAAAATAAAATCCCAAAGATAAAAGAACATCTCAGCTCTTTGAGTTCAACTGTTAAGCAGAATGTGTGCAACCTGGGAGTAAATCTTGACTCGGATCTGTCTCTAGATAAACACATAAAGAATCTGGTTTCCACATGCTACTTTCAGCTTTGTAATATCTCTAAACTCCAGCCCCTGTTGTCTATTTCATAGTTGGAAATGGTAATTCATGCCTTCATTTCTAACTGCATAGATTATTGTAATAGCTTGTTCACCTGCCTAAACCAGAAACAGTTAAATCGCCTTCAGCTTGTCCAAAACTTGGTAGCAAGACTCCTAACTTGAACCTCCAAATTCATCCACATCTCCCCGATCCTAGCAGAACTTCACTGGCTTCCGGTTCAATTCAGAATCCGGTTCAAAATCCTGGTCCTCACTTTCAAAGCTCTTCATGGCCAAGCCCCAGAATACATTAAAAGTCTCATTTCCCCTTACAACCCCAGACAGGACCTCCGCTCACAGGATCAACATCTCCTTATGGTTCCCCTCACTCGCTTCAAGACCCATGGTGACCGTGCCTTCTCCTCTGTGGCCCCCAGGCTCTGGAATGAACTCCCTTTTAATCTGTGCTCCCTTGATAACATTGTCTCTTTCAAGACACTCCTAAAAACTCACCTTTTCACTCAAGCGTTTAGCTAACCATTCCACCATTAATGCCAGCCTCCCTCCATTGTAAATGCTCGTCAACTATGTGTTTTTTTTATTATTGAACTTACGCCATATTTTTTCTCTCCCACATTCATTTTGTTTTATGTATTATTGTATATATTGCCTTGAATTAACCTTGTGTTTGAGTTACAGTTTTAGAAATTAATTCTTGATTTGATGTTTCAATTTTTGTTGCTTATGTGTAATTATGTTTTCTGCTTCATTTTATTCTTGCCACCATTTTTATGCTGTTAATGATTGTACAGCACCATGTGAATATATTTCTGTGAAAGGCGCTTTATAAATAAAACTTTAATTTAATTTACTAAATGCAGCTCTCAATTATTAACCTTTTCTAGTGACATAAAGTATTGTTTTGTAAAATGCTTACATTTTCAAAAGTCATCTGGAAAACATTTGGCAAAAAAATAACAGTAATCATTTAATGAATTTAAGGAAGAAGCCCAGTGTTGATCAAACGGAAACATCTGGACACGCAAAATTAACCAAGACACCAAGATGTAAAAAAGAATAAAATCCCACATTTGGTCAACAAAAGTTAAGTAGTCAGAGTGAGGCAGACTAAAAGAAGAGAATGAGGGTGATAGAGCCTGAGAGATGATAAAAAAGGACGTACTGTAAGGATTGGGGGGGGGGGGGGTGATAAAAGGCAGTGCCTGAAAAGTGGGTTCAGGAGATTGACCTGTGGGGCTTAAAATCAAATTGCAACGGTATTGTATTCCCTCCCATTTCCAGTACTGCTCGTAAGCTTCTTATTGATGGGYGAGAGATGAGACCACCCATACCTGGAGCTCATCCTGCTGTCACCAGGAGAAGGCAGGAATCACAAATCACACACGGGACTCTTTTCTATTTTCTAACCAAAGCCAAATCCCCGGGGTGGGATCCCACCTCTCCCACAACTCAATAAAATAATTAGCTTTTGGTCGTCCCGGCTGTTAATCAAGCTCCTCTAACATATGCAAAGGTTAAAATAGGAAGGGAAAAAAAGATATTCATTTTTTTATCCAGCTTTTTGAGATGGGGCACTTTTATCTGTGAAAGTCGCTGATGTGAGTTCTTTTCCTCCTCCCCCTCCCCAGAATTTTTTTTTTCTAAAACACACAGGAGAACCAGATTGCTTTTTCTTTCTTTCTTTCTTTTTTCAATTTTATGTTTAGTCTACAAGAAGCCGGATTATTGCTGAAGTGGGGGGTGAGGAAGAGACGTAAATGAAAGAATCAGCACAAACTGTTTCGTTTCAAGTAAATCTGTGAGATGCAAGTGAGAGGACACATCGTGTGAAGGTTTTAAATCAACCGTTGCTCCCCTCCCCTCCAAGACTTTTCTCGGTGTGTATTTGTTAGTTGTACGAGGAACATCTGTTTGAGGCGTTGCGGCTCAGGAATCCACCAGAAAATGGGTATAACTTCATTAATTAATTAGATATTGACCTAAAATTTGGTGTTGTAGTAGTTTAGACTAATCCCCAACACATTCGGAGGGCTTTCACATTGTCATTTTTTTTTTTTTTTTGTTTAAAGTGCAACTATGAAGAAACATTACTAGCAAATTATCTAATGTACCAATGGATGGATTTTAATGTAACTTTCAGAAAATAGACATTAGATTTACCACCTCAACTGCATAACTTTTGGAGTGAACCTAACACAAGCTGGTCAGTACAACAATCTGACCTTAGAATAACACAAAAATTGCTACCATTCAGTAACTTTTCCATACGGTATATTGAGCCAAAACTGTATGAGGTCATWGCTAAGAGTCATTCACAACACTTACTCCAAGCACTACTTCTAGTGTGAGGTCTTTGTTCAAGTTTTAGCAAATCAACACTTTAAAGTCAGCCTTGTTTGTGTGTTAGCAAAATATCTCATGAGCCATTTGATAGATGTACATTAATTTCAGTAAATAATTAATGGTTGTGTTTCTGAAGCAGATTAACTTTTAGAGTCATTTCCATTTTAAATGACATAGGCCAACACAAAAATGTCAATACCTTAGTTGATTTTACAGATATTGAGCTAAAATTTGATGTGGTAACAGTTGAGAGTCATTCACAACACATACTGAGCGTGTCTTTTGTTATTTTCAAGGTTTAACAAAAACGGCCATCGCTCCATCATTTTGCAACATGATCCCCACTCTTTCGAGGAATGCTAGACCTTTAATTAAAAAAAAAATTTTTTTCAGAGTTTAATTTTTTTCATAATCCCTAAGCAGCTGCACCCCCCTCCCCCCAAAAAAGAAAACACAAAGCAAGTGAAAGTGACTCACACAAAATCTAAATTTTATGCAAATACACGACAAAGTGATGAGGCGACAGGAGGCTGTCTGACAGCAAGTGAGACGACGCTCGTCTGCAAAGGCCCATTGCAGCGTATCACTCTTGAAAATGGCACTAAAATATGTAGTGCTAATTTAGGGCCTGACACATTTCAGTGTCTAATTTTCTTATTGCTACACATAACAATCAGGAGGTTGTAGATATGTGTTTTACACTCACTCCTTTGGGGGATTAATCAGTAGTTTCTCACCTTGTGTATATATGAAGGGCAGCTAAGCTTAACCTTAGATATGCAAATGTATCTTTTTTTATGTGAAAACATCTTTTAGTTAAAAGCAAAAGGTCACACAGATCATTTAAAATGTTAGCAGTAGCAAAGGTCGGGCTTTTCTTAGATATTCTTTTGCTGAACTACGAAGGAGTAAAGAAACTGTTGAGAAAATAGATGCTGAGCGTAAAAACTAACCATTAAAATCACAGTTTGTGCCTAGGAAATACCTCATACTGTCAAACTGAGTGCAGTTTCAAGGTCTGCTTTGAAAAACAAGAGTATAAACACAGCTGAAAAAGTAAACAAGTCAATAAGCAACTGTCAGACACATAAGAGCACCCACAGGGTTCTTGATCCTCTGGAGAAAATCTGAACTTCTATGAAATCCTCCAAAACAAAAACACCCCTCCTGTTTCGCACTCGTTTTACCGTACTTGCTCGTCATCCCTCTCCAGGCCCCTTCCAAAGTCCACATCTCTAATGCATGAGCCCATCATCAGGCATTGTGGAGGAGGCCCACGTCAGCTAACAAGGTGTTCAATAAAATATGGCGGCGTGGCGTTCAAAGCCATGCCAAACGCTCCTGACGTGGGAGGGTAGAGAGTAGGACGTGMAGTTTTTGTCAGATTGTGGGGAAAAACCAGAGAAGAACATGAGACAATAAAAATCCAAAGAACACGTTGAAAGGAACACTGCACACAAAAAAGATCTTTTACCGTGTTCTGGTAGTAGTGAACCAGTAAACTAGTCCTGGTGCCTTTTTGGAATGAATCTGCAAGTATTTTGAGATATTTGATTTAGGRAAGGGCTTTGGATAACCAAAGGAAGTCTGACGACAAGTAAAATGGTACACCCCCAACATCTTGACAATAATACAGCCCAGAAATTTATGTTCAGACTTTTCAGATCCAAGAACATTTTCTTGTGACCATGTAGTTCCGTRACACAGGTAAAAGTGYGAGACAACGGCTTCAACCACTGCTCAAAACGCATTATTCATCGGCTTTGATGTGTTGGGGGGCTCGGGTGGTATGAAGGTATTGTGGTATACCTTGGTACTAAAATATGGTGGCGGTATTTAAAAATTATGATAGTGTATTAACCCTCTGAAGCCTAGTCATAGTTTTCTCTAGCTGGAAAGATGTGCCTTCTGTGAGACTCTGCTTCAAATGGCATCATAAGTATTGAYTGATTGTGTTGATGGGCCAAATAAAAATGGAGTTATGATAAACAGTATATGACAGTGGTGTCAAAATCATTTTCACAGAGGACCACATGAGCTTTATGGTTACCCCCAAAGGACCAGTTGTAATTWACCTCAACATTTCATGCTTAACTTCGACTAAACACAAAACATCATGAACTTCATCTCATTGATCTRGCTGAGCACCACCAATAAACAGCACCCAAGCTCTACCTGTTGTTTCCTGCACAGAAAGAGAGTTTCAACACATCCTCTTATAAACACTGCAAAGTACTACATGTACAACTGACTAAATGTGAAATAAATAATACAGAAATACTATTAAATGTGCAAGTAAGAGAGTTTTACTCACTGTTGTGTTGTGATGAGTAGCTGCCATCTTGAATTTGGAACTCCCCATCTGCCATGCACTCACAGCATGACCAGTAATACCCTATACCGCTGTACTTATCTAAAGATAATATGTCGGTATGAACAAGATTAATACTGTCCAACCCTAATGGACAGCAAATTTTGTAACTAAACATAAAACACACTAGTTAATTAACTTTTGAAATGTTCCAAATATGCAGAATAGCGGTGCTGTTAGTCTCATTTAATTGACAATATAAGGCACAAATTCTGCAAGTATCAAATTCAATTCAATTCAAAAATACTTTGCTGATCCCAGAGGGAAATTAGGTGTTGTAACTCATTTAACTAAAGAGTTATTGTAGATGCTATGGCTGTGGGCAGGAAAGATCTTCTGTAGCGGTCTGCATTACAACAAAATAATAGCACTGCTTGTGTCACCATGTTTAGTCTTTTTGCCCAACTAAAGCCTAAATTTTAAAGATGAAACTGGATGTTCATAAGGAAGTCCTTTACTGGGTTAAAAGGTAGAAAAAAACATACAAGTTTCTTATGTGTGACATAATATGCACTCACAGCATGACCAACTGTTTTAACATACAGAGAATATTATAACAGGGAGTTAGATGTAAAAASAAACATTATGTAGAATGAGCTAATAGTTGCTTAGCTTGCAAACTAGAAACATTTGCACTTTATTTTGGTACAGTTACACATTAATAAACATGATGACGTACTCTGTAATATTTATAAGGGCACTTGCAGGTTAATTTTGTTGCATTTGGACACAGAGCTGCTTTCCAACCTCATCCTGACGCATAATTTATTTACCAAAGAGCAAACTAAGCATAATCACAGATGTTCTTGGAATTTTCTTTTCTGCCACATGATTCCTCACCACCGCTTTATGTCGAATCAAGCGTGTTACTGTGTGTCTGTGATTTTAAGGGATTTACTTGGAAGGAGGACAGCAGGAGCAGAAGAGACTGAGCGCGGCACACTGTGTGGCCAATGATGTCTGCAGATCATCATGTATCATAATCACCCGCAGCCGAAATTAGAGCAGGGATGTTGAAATTTCCATCATGTCTGTTTTCTTTGGGCCTCGTGCACCTAATCACCTCAAACGGAACGCTGCTGTCAATCACTGCATGACTCCTGTCCTCAATCTATAATTCTGGGGTCCCTCGAGTAGCGCTGCCTGCTGGACTTAGATTAAGAGTGCACGCACACACACACACACACACACACGCACACACGCACGCACACACACACACACACACACACAGGTACATTTATGTTTAGTTTTTAGCCTGTTTGCAAATTTACGCATAGATCACCATGACTGTGTAAGAACAAGAAGTTTACAGCGAGCAGCTAAAATAAACTTGATAAATAACATATAAATAATAAAATACTAGATAAATAAAAGACAAGCTGGTGTTCTCATAAATTTTAGATGACAAGAGTTGTATTGATTGGGTTGTGTTTGAAACTAAACAGGCTATATCCATAGCCCAGAGCAGTGAACATGCACTCATGTAATAATTATTTATGATGTATTTGGAGAAGAGGCCAGCCATGTTTGGCATAATGAGTTGGAGCAGACTGCAGCCTGTAATCACCTGGGCTAGCCTTCAATAAGAACACCAAGGCCAGAGAGGAAACTTGCAATACAAAAAATGCAGACTTTTCTTCTAAAGACTGAGAAAAGTACTTAAAATTGGCCCCTTAAAAAAAGCTAAAAGGACAGAATAAAAAGCACCAATGGAACTTGGGGCAATAATACTAACAAATGTGACCAAAATTATTTTGAGATTTGATTTTAAGGTAAAATTTCAGCTCTGCTACAAGAAGGCCTGCAGATGAGTATTGGTTCGACAGCTTCCCTGTTTAGCTTGCATCAAGTCACCCACACAGTTCATCATATCCTGATGTTATAGATGGGACCTTGATAAGATCAGCCCTATCAGAGGACA
Source organism: Austrofundulus limnaeus (assembly GCF_001266775.1). Lineage (NCBI taxonomy): Eukaryota > Metazoa > Chordata > Actinopteri > Cyprinodontiformes > Rivulidae > Austrofundulus > Austrofundulus limnaeus. The sequence goes on along the minus strand of NW_013952560.1, from coordinate 591,970 downwards.
CCATAACCCGCACAATATCTAAACCTGATTTACAAAATTCCCCAGATCTCATTTAGCATGTGAGTTTATGTGCTGATAAGCCTGGCGAAGATGAGACGTGGACCTGCGGGGTGACAGGTGAAGCACTTCACATTTAACAAGCTTACGTTCCTGTGTGGCCGTACATACAAACAGGACGTAAGTAGCTGGGAAATCAATGGCATCTACACGGGGAAAGGTACATCTCCAACCTCCCCCCCAGATCCCCCCTGCACTTCTTCATGCCTGGCCGGCAAGAGATTAGACACTACTAATCCATGTTTAATATCAAGAAACTGCAACGTAGAAGGAGAAAGATGAAAAACACAAGACCCCCAGATTTTCCAATTTGAAACAAATAAAAAAGTGAACAGTAATGGAACACTAATCAAGAACTGTTGTTTACATAGCTGGGATCTCTGACTCCGTGCGTGATGATGTTTTCCCATGACGCTTCTGTGTGCATGAATGTTTGTCACACACAAGAGTATAGATCGCACCAGACGGTTTGGCTGTGTTCCTCCAAACGAAGTCACACCACAAATCACACTCACATGTTTCAGCACCTTACTTTTCAAGCAAGAAAACCACAACAAAACAGTTTTTATTTATTTTATTGTATATTTATGCTGTTTAATTAGAGCAATCATTTTACAAAAGTTAACTGAAACATAAGGGATAAACAAAATAGGAATATTATGGGGCAGGCTTGCCAAATACTTTATTGTTTGATTTTTGGTTAACGACGTACCATTTTATATGGACAGAGCCCACGAGGAGATATGGGGGATTTTTTTTCTTTTTGCATTACCTCGCAATACCTTTTGCGTTCCCTCACAAAAGTCGTTTATCACTGTTGTGCCTGCCGGTTTATTAACAAACTCACATGTTTACCATTAGCGAGTTAGCCTATTGCTTTAATTCAGCTTTAGAATGAATATATCACACAGCCACGTATGGAAGTATGTCATTTACCGATATTTTAACACAGTGCAGCCACGCAACATCAATGTCAATTTCACAAACTTGTGGTGACACATCCTGTTTTGGTAACTAGATATTTCAAAATAAAAGTCTGATTTAATTCATTTCATATCCAAATCAAACTTTTGCGTGGGAACGCAAAAGAATATTGCGAGGTAACGCAAAAGTATTGCGAGGGAACGCAAAAGAAAAAAAATCCCCCCATGTCCCCTCGCGGGCTCCGTATATGTGTATGAAAACTCAAAGATACACAGTAAAATAATATCAGCATTCCTTGAAGGAACAAGCTCCTCCCTGCTTTGCATGCTAACATTTTAAACAAGGATCTCGCGCCACCTATAGAACTACTTTAAAGCTCATCCAGTGGTTCATGAGATATTTTGCTAACAGAAAGAGTGTGTTAGGGTTGACCCTCAGCTACTACCAAACCAAATTTTAACTCATTATCTATAAAACTGACACATCTAGCCATGTAAGAGCAATTAGCCATGGCGGACATCTTGAATCAAGTTGACTCTAAAAGTTAATCAGATGTACAACCAGTTTTTACAAATTACAAATTGTTAATCACCTGTTGGGCTAGGTCACCATTTCCTTTCATCTATTGCCAATATTAATTTCATTCGATTTAATATATTTTACCAGATTAAAACCACACTGAGATTGAGATCTCATTTTCAAGAGGGACCCTGGGCACAAACAAACAGCACATGTCAAATCAATGTGACTGGAAGTCAGCCACTTTATAACTTCATTTATTTATAAATTCATTAGGAATCTCAGCTACACCTGTGAATTTACACAAGTATATTAAACCTTGTTAGAGAGCTAACACAAAGACCAAATTTGTCTRCAGACTTACAAACACCTGTAAAGGTACCAAAAATAATCAACTTCAAGTGTCACTACATGCACATAATTATAAAAACCCACTCTAAAGACAAAATAATGTCTTGTCTGTAGCTGGTAAACAACAGATAGTAAACGCAAATAACAAATTAAGCAGTAAGTGTAATTATTGTGCTGACAGATAAACACCAGCAGTGTTTACCGATATGTGAAAATAACTCAAATTAAAAAGATTGTCCTTGTTACTATTAATGCCGTGGCTCCTAAACGTGCTTTTAGTTTAAATATGTTTGCACAATTGACCTTTGAAAGYGGTTGTTTTTAATCCCAGAGCTGAGCTTCAGTGGCGTCTGACTCACCAACACCCCAAAGGCACACGCACACACGGGGGCAGGATCCTGCAGAGGTCAGTATAGCAACACCGAATGATCAAAGAGTCGGACTTCACAAGTAGGTGTGCTCTGTGATGGTGTGTGGGTTTTCGAGTGTGTCATCTATATGTGTGACAGTGGACAAGATTGCAGGGAAATCCATGTCACAAAACAAACAAACAAACAAACAAAAAGACAAGAGTTCCGTCAGTTTGGCAGAAAAAGAGAACAGACTCCTCCAGTTGGCACAACAAACCTCACTTCTGACACGTATTATTGTGTTTTGCTACACCTGCTTCCACCTGCTGCCATAGGAACAGAAGCTAAAAAAGCTGAAATTATCAACTTCGACTGGAAGCCATGGTGAGGTTTCCTTTGTTAATTAATTCCATGCCTGCCATTCTCGTAAACTCTTAATTTCTAACACGTGCTTGCAGGAAATATAAAAAAAACAACGAAGAACATTGAAAGGTTGCTGATAGGAAGGCAGTGTTGGAGGTAGAAGGGTGGAGGGGCTGAAAGTATAAAGAGTTTTCTTTTCCTCCACCTTTCTGCTAGTTTTAATTGCAAGGTGCAAAAAGTGAAATGGCTGTGCTACACGATAGTGTTAGAGGAAACAGGGGTGTCAATGAGCGAGGGAGGGGAGGGGAGGAAGGGATGGAGGGGTGAAAAGGGGATGACGGGCAGACAGCAGAGGGGCAGAGGGGTAGATCCGCGACGAGAGGCGTGTGCGCGAGTGCTGAAGTGACAGATCGAGTCCCCAAGGTGCTCTCGAAGGAGCGAAAGATAAAGATTCTCCAGGGAAATTTCTCTCATTAGTCTTCAGACACAGTTCAGTAATTCAGCCGGTGTCAGGTTTGTCATGAGATGCAAAACAATAAAATAAAGCAGGAGGTAAATAAAATTAATAAATAAAGCAGATTCAAGGGGCATCACTCACCTGAAAGAAAGGATAGATCTGATTTGAAATTACTGCCATCTGTATATTTGCAAACCAATGTGTTGCCCTCACTTGATTAAATAAGTTCAGTCACAGCAGAGCAACACTGGTTATCGCCACAGCAGTCTACAAGATAAATGTGCTATCTGTTGACAGGCTATATATACTGTTTACCATTAAGGAGTCCAATGTAGAGGTGAATTCAGCGAGARCTTACAAAGACAGAGCCTCCACGGTGACACCGGAGATATAGTCGAAGTGAGAAAACACCCCAGTCAAACCGCACAACATATTAATCTTGCCACTATAGAACAGCCTGCAGTTACCTCCCCTGTACAAGAGATTCTCCCGGAACAAAAGGAGTTCTCCCTCAAACAGAAATGCATRTTTTGGACGTTTTTATTACGCTGTTAGCGGCATCGATTTGGAGCAACAATAGAAGCTCCTGCTTACGTGCCACCTCCGAGACAAAGCCAAACCAAGACGGATGAATTCCTTGACATGCGATTGTTTAAAATCACTGCAAGAATAGATCTTTTTTTCCCCCTTCTTCTTCTTTTCACCTTATGTCGCCTTGACACAACAGCGCAGATACAACAAATGTGCCCTTTCGGGGACAGAGACATGCAACTCTGTCAGTGACGTGCCATTGAATGTACAAGGAAAACTCAGTCCTTGTTATCTAGTTCATTATATTTTCAGCATTGCAATCAATAATCACAGATTCCTCACTCTTTTTCTCCAATTATGTCTAAAAATTATTGAAAAATAGACACATTATGAAAGAAATCTTCAATAGTTTTAAACCTTGTGATGAATATTAGTGTGAGGGATGCTGCTGTATACTGATGGCCTTTGTCATCTCTCCAGTTTTGCGTTTAGCTCGTTTAGCTCTCAAGCCATCTGCATGCTTAAGCAAGAACTCCACAGTCAGTCTGTAATTGCTCCTCTGTGTCTGCATCATCTAAACCAAGAAGAAAACGAGGAAGCAAAGATAAGCTCAAGAGGCGTTCTTGCCCCTTGCTGCGATACCATCAACCTCATCAGTCTATAATACCTGCCACACTCCGTCTCACTCATTATCCTCACAGGTTAAAGGTCGGGCCATACCTACCCTGAGTGGGCTTTTAACTCATCTTAACACGACAAATAACGCAGAGGACATCAGYCTTGCCTCCAGAAGTTATACAGCGATCTTCGACGGCTCATTCATTGCATAAAAGAAAATAGAGAAATAAGCACTTCTGTTTTAGCCCTCACCACTTCTTCTTGGAATCACCAAGAGGTTTGTCTCTTACCTATTTGTAAGGAGAGTAACTCAGAACTGTGGAGATATCCTGAGAGTGATGTTTTAATACAGATATAGTTCTCACTTTATGGATGCACTGGTTTTGTTAATAATATTAACCATGAGATGCTAGAGGTGTTAGACTTTGTGTTGGGTGTACGGATATTTGAGCAGCCACCAGGATTGACAGCAGGAGAAGAAGAGGTTTTAGACATAAAGTCAATATTTTTGTTTAAGAATTTATTAACCATATACATTCATACATATTATTAATATGTTGTTTCCAAAACAATACAAGCACCTGTAAATAAAACCTGACGCCTTTAATTTTTAACAACAAAAGAAGGTGTGAAAGGTACATCTAGTCTCTTTGTGTGTTTTAATTTATTTTTATGGTCTATGGACATAACATTTTAACAAATGGTTATAAACTGGTATTCATGCTTGGCCAATGTAATTTTTTTAATTGTTACAAATAACCAAGCAACACATGAGTGTACCTCTAGAAAAAAGCATTAGTTGAGAAGATAAACTTTATTATATAAAAGAGGTTGTTCAAAGCTCTGGGCCACACATCATGTTCATCTTGAAAATATTGTATCAGCCTTTTGGGATCAACCTACAACTAATTTATCACATTTTATTTTCAAACCCACACTCCAGAAACAGACTTAATGCCTGTAAATGTAAAACTTCTCACAAAAACAACAGTGTCTAACCTCTGGACTCAATAAACCCACAAAGCAGAATTATTACACCTGAAGCAGTCCGGTTTGAGCCGGTCATGCGCTGCCGAAAGTCTTGCCTCTGTCTGTGATGGCACATTGACTGACATTGACTAGCCAAGCAGAAGCAGCTAGAGCTTGTGAAACACTTATACCCAAACTTCAGGGCAAACTGCGCTGAAGATAAGTGTGCTTCAGTGTAGGATTCTATCAAGTGTTTGCTTAACAGTGTATGAATGTGAGACTTTGTGTATAAATCCATAGGAAGCTGTGCAACAGCAGCCAGGGGCAAATCTCAGAAACAAGCCAAGTGCTTGAAAGTGGGACAACCCTGTGCCAAATGTGCCACACAACAAGTACTGTTGGAACAGAACAAAGTCAGCAGAAAGTCATCTGACAAGTGAACAACAAATTAATCTAACTTTAGACTGGTTGGCACAGCTGTGATCAAATATGGATTATTCTGACATGAACCCAATACAAAGTATACAAAGAGTGGATGTAGAAACAGAAGAGAGCTATGAGAAAGAGACAAAGATACAACATTATAGGAGATCATGACTTCTCCGTTCGTTTGAATCTGCACTCAACTTGAATAAAGCTATTTATAGAGGAGACTTTGGAGCTGCTCTGCGAATTATGTAAATTCAAATAACATACTCTTTGTATCAGAGTGAAAATAATAAGGGGCCTATAATGCATTTCTTGTAACAATGAATGAGTTTGAGGAAATTTTTCTCGAGCCCTGATCTCGCGGAACAATGCCTCGTTCATGGACAATTAAAACAAAAAGCAAGGAGGTTCTGGTGGGACGCCACAATAAGCATAAATGTCCTTTATGGCGCGTGCAAATTGTCCCTTTCTACAATGTTTGATCGAGCGCAACTTTAAGGGATCAAAAATTACACACAGGCTCTTTTTCATCTACTGCTTCAAGCCATGTCTTCCTCTGTTCAGGTCCTCTAATGCTCACTTTTATTTTCTGTTTTTCCATACAACCTTTATCCATTGATTTTTTTTTCAGCTGAAGACTCAAGACAGACTTTCTTTGTCTGTCTGAATTTACTTTGAACTTACTTCTCAGTTTTACTGCTGAGTTATGAACCACACATCACAAACAAAGATGCCTCCAGAAAATTTCATAGGGATGGGCAAATGGGAGCCATTGGTAATATTGGGATGGCAAACCAAAACCAAACGTTTTAACATCATTTCAGGAGTTGTATCATAAACATGCCGTTATACAGTATGAAGGCTTTAGGGTTTTCTGATATTTTCTCGTTTTACTTTGCAAGTGACATTCACTACATAACTCATTAAAGCTTGTTCTCTCTTACATTCATACTCACAGCTAAAACCATGAGTCATTGACCAAATACTTGTCACCCACCAACCAGACTTTAATAACAGTATATGCTTTAGTAGCAGTAATAGTACAGAGYGTTCTGTGCATGCTTTTTTTTTCCATGAAACAGATGAACCCAGAATGACAACATCTTAAAAACAGGAAAACAAAAAGTACTAAGACTCATTTTTTTCTCCTACTCTGCTGTGTAGAGCTTCTTTAAAGCCTTCATTTAGACTTTTCTTCACATTCTCAGGAAACCAAGTGACCTCGAGAAGGCCCTCGAAGTCATCAGTCCCACTCAAATACTGGTTAATTAACAAAGGCACTGCGTAGGCTTCTGCTAAAAAGCTGGATACTATAATCAAATTGAGGGATCTGACAGGCTGTGATACAAGCTGCTAAGCAAAGGAAACCATTTACTCACACAGGAACAGAGAATAGGAAAAAATAATTACGTTCAGCCTGACCAGGCTGTGGTGTCTGCATGCTTGTGTTGCATCTGATAAAAAAGGGTATCTGGAGAAAAGGAATACTTGGGTCAAATAAATTCTTGGCAGTTTGGTAGAACGAAATACTAACAACAACAAAAAGAAAAAATGTATTAAAAATAATGACAGTCATGTTGACCACCTGAAAAAAATGCAACCTTGTCTTCTGGCCTCTCCCAAGACATTGCTAAATTGCTTCTATTGACAATCAACACCTTAAAAAAGGTTAGAGGGGCGATTTAAAATCATTCTTTCATAGGCTTCACAGCTCAAAACCTTTTTCTCTTCCCCGCCCAGCTTTTAGATCACTCACGAGAAAGAATGAAAAGGTAGGAGAGGCAAAAAAATATAATATGGCAATTTAGCTAAGTAATTACAGCATTTTACTCTCAACTACCTACCACCTACCCGCAGCTCCGTTGGCAGAGAAAGCTAATAATTCAATTTCTCAGTGACAATAATTGTCAGTCGGTRTACCTAAAGGTCATATCAGTCACCCAAGAGAAAAAGGAAGAGAGAGACCGGTGACACAATCACACAAGAGCAATTTAACATCAGAGCTAATGGGAGGAGTGAGCTGTGACAGACAGAAAGGATGGCAGAGAGGTGGAGAGCAGAGGCGCTTGATCTCCTGCGAGGAGTGCTGATGTGATGTTTATTTGGTCAGGAAACAACATTTTCCTAGAGTAAAGAAGTTTCATGGTGTTGTATATGTTGTGTGAGTGTCAGCAGAATGTGACGAACCAATGGATGGATTTCCTGAACCTTGTTGAAAGTTATCATTAGATGAACTTTTGGAGTTAGCACAATTCAAGATGGCTGCCACTGCCAACTTAAATTAGTAAACACAAAACTTTGATGTAGCTGAGATTCATTTACAATGACATCTGATTTCGCATGACTTTGCACATACTTTACCTTTAAGGGTTGCTCAAATTTGCCACATCTGTATCATTTCTTAGCCCAGGTTGACTTTAGTCTAAAACTCCAGCATGACAGGCTGTAGCCCATGTGCCGTCCTTCAAGAAACAGCTTTAATTTTACTTTTATTATTTGTTACGCTGTCAAGGGAGGAAAGAGATTTAATATTTTGTCAGATGATGAATTCTATTTTAGCTACATATAAATAAATAAAAAACTCGTTTTTTTCTGTTCTATCCAAGAAAATCAAGCGCTCTTCTCAAATCAAAAGGTGAATTAAAACCGTGACAAATTTAAATCAGCTTTTTCCGAACTTGTTTTTTTAATGCTCAAAAAGATTGAAAGCTTTTTTTAGTGTGTTTTATTCTTCTATCCCCTGCTAATAAAGCCAGTTTAATAATAGATGCAATGAAAGTTTGATGCCTCATAAAGCAACTAGTCAGGACTGTGGGAGAGGTAACGAGAGGGCAGCCTTGCCTTTGAAGTAATTGACTAATACAGTAGCTGGTATTAAAGTCATTGAGTGCCAAAAGGGAGCAGGCAGCCGCTTGACCCAGAGCCACTTTGGACTAATCTAGCATTCAATCCAGCGTGTAATGACTGCTAGACCTGTCAATCCTCTAGGCTCTCTTTCTGTCTCACACACACTCATGAGTATTCCCACTAAGGCTCTAAAATGTACACCACAAGTGAGCATTTATACAACAAAACCTCCTGTTCCTTCTCTTTTTTCCTTAAATAACAGATTGGTTCAAAGGTTTTCAAAAAGAAAAAGTTGGGGATTCCAAGTTAATCGGAATCTCCAAATGATCACCCTGGAAGTTTGACTTACGAGCGTTCAAGTGGGCACAAGTTTTGGAAATGAGCTTTCTGCAGGAGCCATGCAACGAGGAATTAGCTTAACCCCTTCACCTGGCTCGGCTTTGGTGATCAATAGCTTTAATCCATGTTGTGAAATGTCCACGAGGGTTGTAAAGCAGACATGAAGGATGAAAAAGGAGGGGAGAGGATTTTAAAATTAAAGTCATTAATTAGGCCAGCGCCTACATGTCTTACCACAGATTTCTGGATAGTGTTGGCTCTCAGTGGAATGGCAAAATTGTTGTTTATTATTCAGTAAAGTAGCTAAAATTACATTTTTAACAATCAGCAAACAAYTATTGAATCTCTTTTTGTTTAATTAGGGGTCAAAAAGGCTACTTAGACGTCTACAATAGACGTTTATGTCATTGTTTGGCAGAAGCTCCATATTTCCAGTTCTCAATGATACATCACAAATAATGTCTTTCAAAATCTAACTCTGAAATCTTTTGTATCATATGAACAAATTTAAATTTTTATGACATAACTGTGTTACAAATTCAAAAATGTAAAATCTGGACATATTTAATGAGTTTAAAATTGAGATAATTAAATTTAAGACCCTGCAGAAACTTTTAAAAACACGCTTTTAAATCTAGAATGGACAAGTTCAAAAGGTTGAAGGGAACAGGGAGATCTGGGGTACAGGATTCAAAAAAGGTGATGTGTGCAAGTTGATCAGAGGAGATCACATTTTTACAAGCCTTATTGCATCTTTAAAGTGCATCTCAAGGCTTTCTCATGGACATTGGTTGCGCTTTAACTCCGCCCAGGTTTCGACCTCGCCAAATTCTTTTTGTTGATTTTTGTTCAATAGGTTCCCTAAAACTGATTGATTAATTATTCAGGTGTTGGAAAAAAAAAACACGACTTATGAAATTAACTAGTGTTGTGAGAAAAATTCTTTAAAAATGGAATATGTTACAATGCAACATGGTTTTGCTCAGTTTTACATCACAGTTGGCACCAAGTCACATGTTACTTCCTAACCAAAGGTTCCAAGTGAACTAAGCTAGCTAGCTTTTGTACCATTTTATATACAATGGCAAAATGTTGCTACTACAAGTCTTTTCTAAAAACATACAATTTGTTCCCATTTTTCATATGTATCTATGGAAAATGACTATAATAACACAAGTCTTTCACGTCTTTTATGTTCCTTCATCCAGTATTCTCAGTTTTTAAAGAGTAGACCATGCCGAGATAAGCCATAAAACAAACCTGTACACGAGATGAAAAGATTAGATGAGCACTTCTTCCACATTAAAAGCACCTAATAAGTCCATCAACCATTCAGAAGCTTGCTGCAGTGTCTTTGGCCCTATCACCACACAACACGATACCTGTCACACTACCTGAGCAGCAGCTTAAAAAAGATGAGAGCAAGAGAGAAGAGAAAGCCAAAGAAACAGAGGCACTTCACAACACTGTCATTGCCATTCATAATACGCATTGACATATAAAGAGGGCCATTAGGGGCCCTAACCTGGGAGCCATTAAATCATTTTAAATCGTTCTAACATCCCATTAGTGTCAGTGATGGGACCACATAATAGTCTGTTTTAGAGGGATAACCACAAGGCGCTCCATTTGGACTGAGTCACACGGGTCCTTTTTTCTACTCTCCAGGTCCCATTCCCCAGATTCTCACCTCCATCCTGAAGACAGTGAAGGGTCACCAGCAGTTTGAATGCCTAGCCCTGACACAGGGGACCCAAGGTGGTTTCTACCCTGTTAGTTACTGCTTCTTTGAGGCAACTGAATAAGAAAGCACAGCAACTCCACCCTGATGAATTAAGCATGATGCAGGTAGCCTGTAATAGGCCCATTATGCTGCCTTTAGCGGTGTCAATTGAAAACAGGAGAATCAAACCTCRGCTCGCTTTATCTCTGGGGGAAGAAAAAAAGCCTGCGCCTGTTTTTGCTTTGTGTATCTAATCAAATGTGTGCTGCGACACAGGAAGTTTGGGCACAAAGCAATTTTTCAAGCACAAAACATTCAGCTGTTTTCATAGGATGCCATAAGTCAGAAAAAAACCACTAAATATAAACTAGGTTTTGAAATCAGCGCATTTATTAGAGTACACTTTTGAAAGGAAGATAGATCTGAGATGCCTACAGAAAGAAGATTTGAGACAAGGCTATTGAATATGTTAAAAAACACTAGCAAACACTTTAAGACGATTTGAAGACAYCCTTGCAAATGCTTATCACCAACCATCAGAGCCCACTGAAATACTACTATTATTTTTTCAAATTTGAACTTAAGAAAAACTATGTATAGGTAAGCTTTCCACATTATGGCATTTCTTTTGAGTTTTTAAAATCTGGATAAAAAGAAATGGCATGCTCACAGCATAACAAAGCTTTTGGTCAACTCTACTGATAACCTGAACCCTGATAAAGAGTTGGTGGTACTGAACCAGTTTCCTTTGGTGATCAAAATGGAAAGAATAGGTGCCAAAYATGCAGTGGTGGGCACCAGCCCGCTAAAGTGCAAATCCACTAATTGCGGACCTAAATACTTCATTTGCGCTTTAGCGGTCTTACTAATTTTTATAATTCATAAGCGGATTTGYRCTTTCTAAAATTAAAATGCAGTACCGCTAATAACTAATTATCTACCAGTCATATTATCTTGAACAGCGGAAGGTACGGCTGTCAATGAATCACAACGCACATGATCTATCCAACAGCACCCCTCCCAGATAAACACACTTATTGGAAACGTATACATCCTCGCTGACTGTTGTTCTCGGACAAGGTTCTCATTTCCCACAATGCTTTGTGTCTGCTTACGTAGCAGGAAGGCAGTGTTTAGAACTCCCTGTCCCAGCTAAAACAGTTAACGTTTGTAATCCATACTAAAATTTTGTATGTATTGATTTATTTTACTTTACAATTGGAGCTCCTTTTTTAAAAAAAAATAAAGTTTAAATGCTGGAGCTAAATAGTTGACATAATTGGTCGAAGCAACGGGGTTAGAGAGGCAGAAATGATTTAAAGATGTTATGCTGATGAAGACAGACATCTAGTGGTCAATTGGAGCAACTACATGGAAAACTTTAAAATCCAAGCTCTTATTTTGAAGGGAAGATAGTTTCCTGTAATCCGTGCTTTCGTTTCCCATCACAAATCAAATCTGTCATGTGCTCAGAATGCATCGCTTCAATTTTCCAATGAACAGTTTTAAAATTGCTTTATTGATGCTTCTTTAATGAAAAATCTACAACAAACAAAAGAAAAMGACAAAGAAGCAGCCGAACTAGCAATCCTCAACAACTTTTTAATTTTTACACCAGGAGCCAAAGTTCTGTTTCAGGAAATCACATCCCCAGCAATCGGCGATTGTAGGAATAAGYTATAAAAGGGTTCATACACCTCTAGTTGGCAGTGTTGTGCATTTATTGTACGTGAATTATTGCCAGCTAGTAAGTGTCAAATTGAACTTGCGCTTTAAAATTAGCTTCCGCTAGATTTTCTATGGCAAAAGCGCTTTTGAGGTTGCGGACCTAAATATTTATATAAGCGCTTTAGAAATTGTGGAGCTAATTTTTGGATTAGCGCTGCCCACCACTGCAAACATGGCACTGAAATGGATTCAACACTTTGACAGGGAAACCCTCCAAAAGATAATCATCTTGTAATTTATACTTAAGAATAATAACTAGTTATTCCCTAAAACCTTACAAWGATGAGTAGCAACTGGCACATGGGTTCTACAAACTGCATAAATCTCAATGTTTTCCACTTTTACAAAATTGTGTTATGTATTAGAATAAACCAATAAGGTTGAAGTTTCACACTCTTCCTGTTTGTATAAATCACACAGGTGACAGGCACACTTGTTACAGCCAAATCTGAAAATATGTCAGGCTGTTGCAATCTCTGAACAAAACTCTGCGTGGAATATGCATCTTTTTACTTCTCGCTCGTTTTTTTCTCCGCTGGATGATAAATAGCCCGTTCGGCGGACCCTTGGTGTGCCCTCAGAGTTCTAAAAGGAACAAAGCCATGATGAATGGATCAATGCCAGCGGTCCAGGAAAACAGCTCTTCCRGACGATAAAAAAGATTTGCCAATGACAACTGGGGGACAACGGTGACCCAGCGAGTCGGTCTTTGGGGTACAGCCCCCCCAGAGGGGCCCTGGTGATGGAGCTAGGATCACCATTAGGGGGAAGATTAAGTGGCCCTGGCTTCCTTCTCTTACTTAATTATACATGCAAGCCCCTTCTGTACGGCCCGCTGCAGCACCTCAGAAAAAGGCAGAGTGCTCCTTTGTCTCAGCCACCGGCCGCCACTTTGATTGCTTATCGGATGTCTCTCCTGACAACCGCCAGGCACAGACACAACTCCCATTGGCCAAGATGTCAGGAACACATAGAGAGGGGATAAAATAAGAAGAGAAGAGAAAAGAACAAGTTGGATAAGACAGCAGGGGAAGATGTGCGTATTTAGTTTTCATTACACTCGGAGCTTGAAGACGATGGGGGAGGAAAAATATGTCCTTGTCAGAAGGAGAGTCTCTGGAGGTGCTCGGAGGCGTGCCGGTGCCATTCACTGACACTCAGCTGACAAATATGAATAGAGCAATTCATGCTTGAAAACAATGGCTTATGAATAATCAACAGGACCCATGAATCCCTCTCATAAACAAAAACATACCACTAGGGGCTAAAGGGACAAGCTGGAAAAAGCCTCTAATACAGATGTGCCCAAAGTGGGGCCCGCGGGCCAAAATTGGCCCACCAAGCCATTTGATTTGGCCCACCAGCAGTTGTCCTGGTTATTAGATTGTAATTATGTTAAGATTAAATATAAAATACAAGTAACTACAAGAGACATTTAGATTATATTTAAGCCCATATATAGATTTGCACACCTTATAAGATCCCATATACTCAAATTTTAAATTATGAAAAAGTCCCATGAGTCTTTGCTGCCTGAGCACATGTTGAATTTTCTCCATGTCCACACGTTGAAAAAAATAATGTGGACAACCACACTGGCTGCTAGCTTAATCATAAAAAATAAAACAACTTTACTTAAGTATTAAGCATTTCTTATATTATTGCATTTGGCCCGCGGCCCTCAGATTGATTTTGATTTTGGCCCTCTCAGAAAAAATGTTTTTTTTTAATTTTGGCCCTCTCAGGAAAAAAGTTTTTTAGTTTTGGCCCTCTCAGGGAAAATGTTTGGGCACCCCTGCTCTAATATATGCTAACAACATGCACCAGTACATGACAAGAGTTTGTTAGTTGTAGGAGGGCTATGGAAACTGAGTCCAGATTTCAACGCTTCAATTCTAATAACTTCAGAAAGCAAATATTTGTGGCATACAGTGGCCCAGGTTCACCTTTAAAGACGTTATAACAGAGAAATGATGACTTCCATGCCATTTTTTTAAGTACGATAACTACCCAGATCCAAGTTCAAAGACAAAACTCACTAAATAAAAAATAACACAAAAAATATCTATTTTTCTTAAATCTGAAAGGACTTTTTAAAAAAAATTAGAACAGCGAGTACACTTTTATATCAGGTTGCGCAAAGGACAGTGTCAATAATTAATTCTCGAGGCAACTCAGCTTCAGTGTACTCATCATGTTTTTAGAACATAACTCAGGATGACATTAATTTGTAATGCGGCTGCAAAGATGCTTCCCACCAGCCGAGTTTTCAMCGAGAAAAAAAAGGGAGCAAATCAACATTTACTGTATGTCCTTAGGCAACTCTGATTTAAACTCTGCCTGTTGCTGTCAGTGCGGGCATGTTTAACAGAGATTACAAAGTGTTAGTGGGTTAATATCTAATCAATATGTGGTATAAGACACTAAAACAAGCAAGCCATGTGGCTGCAGCTTGCAGTTTTTAAAAATAACATGGAAATTTGTAATCTAAGGCCCAGATCATAACCATGCAATGTTTGGATATATCTCAACAACTCCTTCCCAAAAGTAATTTGCCAACTAGTTGCCAATTGTCAAAAACACAAATTATAGTTAGAGTACATAGTTCATCCTTTAACTATGAGTGAAATAAAGAAGTCAATGTGACATCACCTTAAAAATGCCACCCATCATGAGCTTTAAAATGAAAAACCTGCCACTGACCTTTGCTTTTTCCTTTGAAAAGGGGACTTGTAACTAGCGCTGACATGTTATTTTGGCCAAATTAGCTAAAATTGCRTTTTAGGACTAAAATCAATAATCAAACCAACTGTTTACTATTCAAGCAGACTGAGTGGAAGCTTGGAGTGGAATGAAAGACGTGTGTTTGGTTTAGACTAAGAGAAAAGTTTGCCGAGGAACTTCAGAGCCTGCACTCACTGATTAGGACTTTTGGCATCTGCATGTAGAAGAGGAGCTCTTTAATGTGAAGAGGTTAACTAAGGCCCGCCATTTCGAGAACATAAAATTCTATGTAATTCTGCATTAACATTTATGCCCATAAGCTATCTATTATTAATTATAATTTGAGAATGATGAGCTGAAAGTGACATTAATGGCRGTAACAAGATTGATTTACTTGGACTCGACTTAAAACTTTGGTTGTGCCACATGTACACACAGCTACACGTGCACTCGGATACACACACAATCACGCACGCACGCACACAAGCACGCACACACAGATTCATGTCAGTCACTCTAAAGGACATTAGGTTGACTGAGGTCCATTTCCAGGAGATCCACCCTAACTCAAAACACAACTSCTACCTGTCAATCTAATGTGTAACCTTTAAATATAAATTTTTTGTCATATTTAATTATTTTTCTACTAAAATGAAAACACAAAGAATTTTATTCCAAGAACTTTTGGAATGGTTTAATTTATGACATTGTTTACATAATTTATAAGATCATTATCACTTTACAGCACATAAATTATGCTACTTTAATCATATTTCAAAGACAGCACATAGTGTCAGGGGTTTATTTAATATGCATTACAATCATAAATCAAAGTAAGCAATGATAATCTTGTCACACTATAGAACTAATTACTGTCTGAATTCTATCATCAAACAGGAATACAGGCTCTCGTCTTAAACAGAAACACGAAGGCTCGAGTGAAATCAGTAGGTAAAAATCAATTACAATGTGTTTGCATGTATTGATCGACACCTCAGATCATCAGGCCTATTGATCCTCTTCGCTGTGATCTTCATAAAACCCATTTGTTCCATCTAAAGTTTGCATATACAGCCAATAAGTTGTTCTTTCTCCTTGTTCTCTAGTTTGCATAAACAATATTTAAACGGGGAGTGGGCATAGGGATCTGACTACTGGTAGGTTTCAGAAAAACATACAATACATTCAATTTTCTTAAGGATAAAAATTAATAGTTTAAAACGTGAAAACCTATTCTGTTGCATGTACATAGAATTATATAGTATTATAGTGTTTTGTGCAACGTCATGCAATATTGTGAAATGTCACTCTCATTGAAAGCATTGTGAATGACTTAACTACGACCACATCAAATTTACATTTAAATAATATAAATGGACTTGTTTTTTTAGGGGCTGGCAGTAAGGATAAATTCCCAGTGGTGGGCACAGTAATACGCTAATGGTGACACTAGCTTCTTATGTTGTATATTAACTTTTTGGACTGATTAGCTTCCACTAAATTAGGCTCTGCTAATTTTTAAGTCTGCTAAATTTTTCACAAATGTTAWACTTCTGTTTTCATGCTATTTTCCCAGAATTAAATAAAAACTCAAACTCTTACAAGCAGTACTGGACATTTCACAGTTTGTGTAGCATCACCATTTTTAGCAGCTAAACTTCAAATTAAGAGGATCAAAAAGAAATAAAATAATACATTTCAAAATACCAAATACAAAAAAGTGTATAAAATATGGAAAAGAAAGTATTTTTTGTTTGACTAACTTCAAACAGTGTTAATAAAAATACAAATGCAATCAAGAAATGCTTTTATTCTGAAAGGGTTAAACTGGAAGTGTCACAATTTAGAGCTATAACTCTGGTTTGGATTGACCGATTCGCCACAAATGATCCCGCCCACCTTCAGATTAATCCAATAGAAGTCCCACCAGTCTTCAACTGGAAGGAGATAAAATGTGTGACAGTTGTTTTAGCAGTTTAGCATTAGCAGAACTAAGATTCTTGTTGAGCTAAATTTTTGGTTAGCTGTGCCCACCACTGTAAATTTCTAAACTGCTAATTATACCACCCTGAAAACAAAAAGCTCTGATGAACATATTTGTGACTGAACTGATTACACTTATAAATTATGCAGTCAGTGTGGGCCCACAAAAGAAGACATTCCCACTCAGCAGTCAGAAGTAATTGCCAAAGTCAGGCACACTCCACTGTGCGCAATTCGTTCCTGACAGCTAACACTGACTGATGACCTTCCTGGTTGAAGACTCCTCTGGTTGGGTTACTGAGCACAAGACACTCCAGCCCAACCCCTTCCCAAAAAAAAAAAAAAAAACCTCACTCAGCTACCTTTCTAAACTTCCAAATRGATCTTTAAAATACTATACATGCTTAGACGACCACATGAAAGGGACAAAGCTATTTACAATTACAATCATCAGGCTGCCGTGGATTGTCTTGCTATCATTCACAATCAAGGGTTTATCGCCCCATGTTGCTTTGTAGGGCAAAAAAAATATGACTCTCCATCATCAGCTGGCAGAAGAGGCTGGGCTTTGGAGTAAAGAAGAAGGGGAGGAGAGGGCTAATTTGACACAGCTCGCTTGGCTTGCCATAATTGCTCCGTCACTGTCAGTCCTTGAGAGGCCTTCCCGCCGTACAATTTGGACGCAATTACTGTCCGTTTACCAGTGGCCGTTACGCCCGTACCTCTCACCCCCTCCGTTCTCCCGTTTGGCCGGTGGCTAGGATGTGCCATGCCTCATCAAACGTGGATGCGGGCCATTAATGAACACTGTTAGCATTTCTCTTAAACTTCTCCTACCTCTAATAAACATGCAGTGTTCCATGAAGGAGCATTGTCATTCTCGTGACATGATATTTATYGTCTCTGCTGGTGGGAGGGAGCGCCGACATTAGGACAGAGGTGAGGGAGAGGGGGGYGGCTCGAAGTGAAGAGAGATGTATTAACGATGAGTAGGGGGTAAGGAGGGAAGGATGGAGTACAAAGATAGAAAATGGGAGAAAATAAGAGTGGGACATCTCTTTCTCCTGGTCATCACAGAAATATTCTCAAAGCTGGACTGTGGTGTTTCGTTTTCCCGATAAATAATCAGTAACAGGACTCAGAGCTTCATTAATTTGGAATATTAGACAAAACTCCAACAATTATTATTCTGTAAACCTTCACAATAATATTATTTTTACGTTACATGTATATTATAAAGGGAAAATCTATAGTTATTGATTTAWGATTKAACACTGAATCAACAACAGTTCATTATCAAAAATGGACTCWGTGMAAGTTTTAAAAAATGGGAACAAATATGGGGTATAAAAATATAAATGTGATATTAAAATCAAAAACTATTAGGCAGCTAGTGAATTAATTTATGAATTCTATACTGCCATATTTCTTCCATCAGATATTTACTATTCCCGGTTACGTTTAAGTTGAAAAATTCAACGTTTCTCATGGAACATTACTTGCATTGGACCAATGGCCACAAACAACCACAGACTTCTCTGAATAATTAATGCAAATGTACTGATGTTTTAAAGTTTCCAAAATAGTGTTTGCACAAACTGCTATAAAGTAATTCTTTTAGATTAGAATTGTTTAAAGATGTTTAAAAAAAGTATTTCCTTTTGGCTGTGCTCAGACATTTTTCTTATAGGGAAAATTTCCCCGATATTCCAAAGTGATAACGCTCTGAACCATTATGACCATATGTAAGGTATTCATTACTTTAAAAATATTAATTTAAAAAACACCTTTATAGGTTTACTCAAATTTTATTTTCTTTAAAATAAACTAACAATATTTTCATATTTGTTGTCATTTTCTGAAATGAGGATGTTTGCAGTTCCATGCTCACATAAAGTCACCAAGATATACACYGAAATATGATGCCTTTTCTGTAATATATTTTCTGTCACTGTRGTCAAACACAAGCCAAAAATCAAACAGGAAGCCCTGGAAACAGAAAACGAAGCACAAGACGTTGACAGAACAAGAGGTAAACAGCAGGTGGGTCACCTGTGGTGACCTAATGACGTTTGTGTCCTTTAAAGAACCACTCATTTTCTCCTCTGGCTCTAGGGTGGCCACATGTGTAGCGGAGCGGCACGCTTCTACTGAACAAGGGTGAGTTAGGGTCATCATCTATCATCGTGAGCCTGCCTTGTTTTTCCACATACAGGAAAATCCAGTTACCATGATCACATACAGACACAGATTATCATTTTCAATACATACGGTTTATTAAAACTGAAAATAAAAATGCAGAAGTGATGATCAAACATCAGTTTTATTGTGTCTCAAGAGACATTACTCCACCATCACACACCCCTCCCCTCTTCGCTCACCTCTGAGACCTGAAGAAATTAATGAAGCCCAGTGCAACCGCAGTCAAAGGCACAAAATGGCTGCTCATTAATAGCCTGCTGTCACTGGAGCCATTATGACGCACATTAGAAATCCGGGAAATTTTATTCCTGAGGTGTTCGGTGATAAACAAAAATGACTGTGAAAACCAAAACAACATATTTAAATTATTGTGGATCTTCTGTTGGGATATTTTTGTATGTTTCTCGTCCGTGTGCACAGTTTTTAAAATCAGCATGAAAACAGCACACTGCCTGGCTTTGAGGCTGTTTAATGCAAAGAGCTACAAAAATGAACAAGAAACAAAGGGAGGCAAACTCACTCGGAATAACACGCGCCGGAACTCGTAGCGTAAACAACCCTGGCAACAAAGTGAGACTTTTCATGTCTCTGTGGAGATAGGAGCTGGCATTGTACTAAGTGTTTAGTTGCTCACCGAATAAACTCATTAATTTGCTTAATTATAAAACTGCCTATCAATTTTCACTCGCTGGGAAATGTTCAGTGAAGCTATGCAACAACATAACACATTTAGAGGCTATGTTCTCACTATCACATAATAAACAAACAGAAAATACACCAGGGCCTGATTAAAGGCCTTTACACTACAGAGCGTGAGATAGACCGAGGGAGGCGAGAGTGTTTGTTTCTCTGCTCACAAATGAAATTGTTTCAGCTTGTTTTTGACAGCTGCAGACATGCAGGCTATTACTGGGGGCTGGTGGTAATAATTAACATATACCAGTAACCTGAATAAATGAATGCTTCTGCTGTTTGTGCGCACTATGTGTGGCTGTTTAAAGCTGACATGCAACCACACGTTCAAACGAGCTTTGTTCATCCTGATTAATTTCTTTTTGTGTGTGTGTGTGTGTGTGTGTGTTTGTACTGGCGTGTGTGCATGCAAGTGTCTGAATATCCTATATGATAAAAAGAAATTTGCGATGCAGTCGTTGTTTGGTGCTTTGGTCAACAATTCCTATCTCATGAATACAAATTAAAAACATTTTGAACTTTTTTTCCTTTAGGTCTTCTTTTAATTTCAGTTTCAGTTCTAATTACTAAATAAGAAAACATAAAAAGAGGAGCTGGGATTCTTTATAGACACACTTACCAGTGTTTCTGCTGTAAGTGGTACTGAAATATTTAGTTATATCAAAGATTGTTTGTGCTTTTTATTATGAGTTAACCCTTGACAAGTGCTATATTTTACCACAGTTATATCAGAATATTTGCCATGTCAGAAAAATCACTTTAAAACAGCAACAATAAATAGTAAAATACTAAGTCAATACTGTAATGAAATGACAACAGCGTTCACTAGTAAAGGGACTCATTGTTTCGGCTACTTGCTCTGGTTTTGTTTTTTGCACAAACTAAACCATATTGTCATTCTGTTTTTGAAAAAGAATAAGTTTGCAAACTTCTATACATAAATTTATCTTTATTTTATGATTCTAAATGGCTGCACACTTTGTTTTATGTCTGTTTTGAATGACTGAAGACAGATGGAGCAGTCCATGTCTGTGTTCTAGTATTTTTCCCTTCAATTCTGCAAATAATAGTGGTAGCACATATGACCCCTGCACATATGCAAAGCATCAATGCACCGACTCACCAGATCAGATTTATTGTTTTAGGTGAGGGTCTGGGGGTGGTGGTGGGGCTCATTGGTGGGCCCGATGGAAAGCCCTTCATCAGAGCAAAACAAAAAAAAAAAATCTGAGCTTCTATGTTGAATAGTGTTTGAGTTATAAGCATTTTTGTATGTTCAGACACCCCCTTTTTAGATGGAGCCCCCTCCTCAAATATGGGGTTTGTCGTAAAACCGTCGGCTGACACACTGTAGGTCGGACACGTCTACATTCCTGCCGAATTTCATGATATGGTTAATCAAAAATCATTGTGGGGAAATTTTTAATTAAAAACAAACAAACAAACAATTAATTAATTAATTAATTAATTAATAAACAGTATAAAAACAGTATGACCCCTGCTTCGGGGTCATAATAATAAAAAAAATAACACTCCGGGATGGTGGTGGAAGCTCAGTAGAATATGTAACTGACTGAAGTCACATTTCTCACATCAACTGTACTTTGTATTCCCATTAAGCCTTTTACACTTTGGTCCACTCAAACCTTATCCTTTTGACCCAGAGAGGTGATCCAGCAGTGCTTTTAGCCCTGACTTTGACAATAATAGCTGTAAAAGCAGGAAAGACACATTCACACATATAAATGCACGCTCCTGTTTCTGCACACCAGTAGTCTGCACAGACATAAACATTAGTTAGAGGTATGTAYAAGATACCCACATTCTCATGAAGACAAGCATATGTATGCACACACACACACATATGCACACAAAAAATTGGGAAGGGTAGGAGGCCCCTCGTCTGCCAGAGTAAATCTCATTATTTGGTCCTCATCCTAGAGAGTGAATTGAGAGTCAAGTAGGATGCATGTGGTAACCACAATGAAATTACAGCTGCTGGGAGGCCGAGCGCTGCTAATGCACCCCCATTGTGTCCTCGAGTGCATCTAAATAAGCAGGGGTAAAAGGCAGCCAGCACCAGGCCTGCCGGGGTTACAGGGTATGTGTGTGTATATATTGAGTGAAATGGGATGCTGAGATGTGAGGGCTGTTTTTACACCAAATAATGGGGGAACTTGTGGGGACCACCTGATGCAGCTTTGAATGTGAGTTTGTGCGGTTTGTGTGTTCCAGTGGCGATGCTTGTGTGTGCCTGAATGTTTTTTCCCTTCCCATTTGCAAAAGGAGATGAGTCATCATCAGTGTGTGGCTTTAACTCAAAGCCTGCCTACAGTGGACATACACAAACAAATCATAATTAGTATTTTTATATGTGTATATAACCCGAGTCTTAGGGTTTTATGAGTGGACTTGGTTGAGCGTCATGAAAATCTTTACCTTAAAAGGTTTTCTGTGATCCACTTTTCACGGACTTTCAGGCCGGTGGATTAATATTAGAATTGAACAGAGCTGTGTGCTGTTGCCTAATTACTGCTTCTCCCGCTGCGTACATCGAACAAAGCAGTTTTATGTCAAGATGGAAGAGAAATCAGGTAATTCTGTAAAGACTGAGGTTTGGAAACCTGCTCAAAACATGACAAAAGTCCTCTAAATAATAGATTCTACAAAACAAATAGCTGCTGTTTCGAAATATTTCCCTTAAAATGTCACATGATATATGTTTCTTTCATAACCTTAAATGGAGTTTGTTTTAATCTAAAACAAGAAGATATAGCACGGTCTTGTCTAAATATTTATGGGCCTAACTGAACTTTAAGACAGCACTGTAAGCACAATATCATCTGTGAGACAAAGGAAAAAAGGGGGAAATAAATGAAGAATATAAAAATAAAACACTAAAACTGTCACAGAAAGATTCAAAACAGAGATCCGGATCCATTCGTTATACATGATCTATGTTTGAAAGGTGCTGGCTGAATAAAAGCAGCGACTAGCAGGAGGACAAACACTTCCCTTCCCACACTGTAATATTTAACCCTTGACTAGCCCTGCAGTTCGCCCTTCCCCTCAACACGGGGTCCGGCTCATCAACAAGAGCCTTTGTACAGTCAACACTGCTGTTTTTATTCATGTAACATTTATCCTCAGAGCTGTCCATCAGGTGCGGCGGGGACGGCTGATCTAAAACACAGCCTCGCACTCATGACAGGCAGATAGAGCCGTAACTGCAGAATACTAACCTCTGCTGTTATTTGGCCCGCAGAGAGCGGGAGAAAAAAAAGAGAAAAGAGAGAGATACACAGCCTAATGACAACTACAAACACAGACGTGCCTTTGTTCCAACTCTCCAAAACAGTTTACTTCAGTGGGAATGCCTTCGCTTCAGCGGGCCCCATCAAACTCGTGYTATTTAGACTTCAAACCTGGCCTCTGCTGAGAGGCGGGGAGTAAGCTAGGTGTGTGTCTCCTGCTAATAGCTGCTAGCATGATTCAGTTAAGCTGCTTATTTCTGACATAAATAATGCAACCAGACAGATGCGCTTGACTTTAGTTGAATATGAATCGCCGGCGTGATTGACGCGGAGGTTTGTCGAGCGCTAAGTTGATTCTACAGTCTCACCTTTGGAAACAGGCCTGTCTCGTTTAATATCCCRCGATGTTAACATAATTATGACAACCGGCGCCGATTCTTGTGCGCGTCTGTGTAATATCCATGACAAAATTAGGCTACCTTTTTTTTCCTTTACTTTCGAGGAGGTGGGGAGCACGGCGGCAGATTTTAGTGGGGGTATCAAAGGCAACTAGATTGTCTGCCTGTTTAGCAGCTTAGCTAAATCAAATYAGAAATAAGAGGACTATCATGGGTTTAATTCGGGATACTTTCAGAAGACTTACCCACCCACAAACTCTGCCCCCTCTTAGCCCTCCTTTTTACAGTCATTGATTTCAATCAATCAACATTAATTAGGCAGGCACCTATACACATATATGTCATATGCTAATAAGGTAATGATATGGGCATTTAGTTGGTGTTTTAATCTTGTGCTACTGGCAGCTAACACATAATGATGCTCTTTAAGCAGCCAGCCATGGGAATATTTATAAGATGAGAGCATGTCAGCGCACACAGGGAGGTTTTGGTACTTCACAGTGCCTCACTGCATTAAACCTTATTTACAAGCTGGAACCATTACACAAATGGAGGCGCATTAGCTTCAGCGGRGCCAGCAGCATGTAATCAAAACAATACAGTGGAAATTTGATTCAATCTCACAGGCTCAAAATAAAAAAAGGAAGCGCACWTCTGCAAACAGACACATGTAAGTGATCCAAGATGCTCCCCGTCCAATTCACTCTCCTCAGGACCTTAATGGATTGACGAGGGTGCAAGCCTCATTTCAATTTTAATCCCCGTCAATTTTAGGTGAGGTGGATAAATAGCTTTCCTCATCCCCAAATTTACACATTAAAGGCCCAGCATTTCTTGAAGGAATGCATGTCGCCCGCTGAGTTTTTAATAAATCATCTTAAGCTGAGGAATGATGGAGTTGTGGTCAAACTTTGGAAACAACATTATGCACAATCTTGTGTAATATCATGAGATACTCAAAGTATTATTTAGCCCAGTATCTGTAAAACTGTTGGGGTTAGAGTCATTTTTTGTGTTGGCTAAAGCAGATTAGATGTGGTGTCCCAAATTGGATTGGTTGTAGATATCTGTTCAAAGACTACGTTTAGACAATTTTATTAAAATCTATTCAGTGGTTCATGAGACATTTTGGAAACAGACAAGCTCACAAACACCCACACATACACAAACATTGGTARAAACATGAATGTCCACTTGTCTCTCAGCGGCAAGCAATTAAAAAAAAACTCATGGACAAAAACAAGCAGTGGAAAGTGAAACTAAAAGAGGCTGATAAGTGCAGTGATTCTGCATTTCAATAAATTTGTTTTTATGTTAATATGTGAGCAGACACTATCATGAAAGCAAAAAATTAATGTAGCATTTATTTTTCATACTTTATATCATAYTGTTACTGTTTTTTTATTGCTTTTTTAACTGTGCAGAGAACCAAAAGTCAAAACACGTGACGTCACAAGATGAAAGCGTGCTCATACCTCTTCTGAGCCGGCAGGATGCCTCGGGCCAGTGTACTTCTTCCATGACAATAGTGTGGAGAGCTTCAGGAGGGATGGGAGGCTGAATGTGATCCAGCAGGAAGCACTTCACTGCCTGCGATGAGTAGTTATCCCTGAACAGGCCTGGGAAGACAATTGGACCTACAAGAGATCCGATTTACATCAATTAAAATGAGCAGTTCATTTTAAAGAGTCACTGTTATGACAGGAAGTGCTAGAAAAGAATAAGGAGGGCCTGTTTTTTTATTTTTTTAATGAGACAAAAATTTACAACCTTTTGGTCCGTTTGGACTGGATGAATCTGTTTACTTGACTAATCAGCTCTTTTAGCACTCAACACTTCGGTTAATTTAAGATCACTCAAAACCAAACAAAGATTTTTCAGACTGTGTAAGGTAAACTCATGTATGAATGCATTCAAATGTCACAAATAACCTGGCAAGAGTTTTCTTACCATTAGAAGCTGCTCTTAAAGAGTAAAGCTAACTGTTTGTTAACAAAATCTCTCACGAACCACTGAAATGATTTAAACGACTCATGCAGATTTGGTCTACACACTGCAAAAAATGCCATCCTAACCAAGTTTTAAAATCTTAAATCAGCCAAAAAATCTTTTTGATCTTGTTTTGAGACTGATTTACTAAACAAGAACTGAAGAATAATAATCTTGTTTTCAGAATGTGTAAAATTATTTGTCTTGTTAGTTTGAAAATTTGACTCAAATTAAGTGAAAATTTTCTGCCAATGGAGTAAGAAAATTTTACTTGCTAAGATTCTTGAAATACTTGATTTGACTCAGTTTTTTCTTATTTCAAGAATCTTACCAAGTAAAAATTTTTTTACACCATTGGCAGAAATTTTTCACTTAATCTGAGTCAAATTTTCAAACTAACAAGACAAATAATCTTACACATTCTGAAATCAAGATGATTATTCTTACACAATCAGTTCATGTTTAGTAAATCAGTCTCAAAACAAGATCAAAGAGACTTTTTGGCTGGATATAAGATTTTAAAACTTGGTTAGGTGGACATTTTTTGCAGTGCAACCTGATGAACTCTCAGAACTAATTCAAGATCAGCCAACTAATTAAAAACAAACAAAAAATGTCTATAAATCAGTTTTAAAGATATTTATCTAAGATGTGGTGTGGTAGTAGCTGAGTTTTAACAACATTCTGAGTACTAACAAATTGCACCAGATCATTGTTAAACAGCATCTATATGGAGTCCACCCTGACTTGTTAGCAATTTATTAATGAAGCAATTAACAGGTATTAATGAATTTTCCAGGAAATAATCATTAGATAAACATCAACAACTGCTAAACCTTTGGAGTCAATTTGCTTCAGGCAACCGTCCTGAATGACCAATAAAAAGATTAGTTATAAATTGCAAATACTGAGCCAACACACCGCCACCTGGATTTGACAAAGGTCTAAGATTGGTTGGTCAGGTCTAGTTTCAGCAACAGTATGAGCTCAAAGAATGAGGTCAGCTGACTACATGAATGACCAGGTTATTCCATCAATGGATTTTTTCTTCTCTGATGGCACGGCCATATTCCATGATGACAATGCCAGGATTCATGGGGCTGGAATTGTGAAAGAGCGATTCAGGGAGCAAGAGACAACATTTTCACACATGGACTGGCTCCACAGAGTCCATTGAGAATCTTTGGGATGTGCTGTCCTGAGCCTGGTTCTGCTGGAGGTTTCTTCCTGTACAAAGGGAGTTTTTCTTCTCCACTGTCACCACTGTGCTGCTCAGGATGGGAGAGTGTGATAAAGTGATTCAACGCAATCTTTCAATTGTTTTTGTGTACAGTGCCCTGAAATGACGTGTTGTGACTTGGCACTATGTGAATAAACTGAACTGAATTGAAATACTGAAGAAGGCTTTGCATCAATGCAAGATCTTGGTAAAAAAAATAATGCAGCACTGGATGGAAATAAACCTTGTGACAGAAAGTGTATTAATAAAGCAATGAATGAATCGGGCATACATCTACATCTGCTAAACATAAGGAGTCAATTCGCTTTACGATGGTTGCCTTGGCCAATAAAAAGATCAGTTACAAATTACAAATACTGAGCTAATATTTGATGTATAATTTTCAACACCTACTCAGGTGGATTTTCACATAAAATCGCTCGTAATGTTATTTTCAAGACTGTGTTTGGCTTACCTCAACAAGGTTGTGCGTGATATTTGTAAAATATATTGTTAGAACTCTTCTGGCAACTGTAAAACTCACACAAGCTCAGATGAAACTGTCCGTTGTCGTGCGCATCATTGGTGACAGTCGCCTGTGACGGCATTACAGGTAGGGAAGTTCTGCAACTTTTCACAAGCGCTGCCCTTGCGAACTTAGAGCCTTTGTATCCTCGCAACAACCTTTCTGCGAGCATCTCGTCTMCTCTGCCGCTCCGTTGTGTGTTATGAAGAAGAGAACGGAAGGTAAACTCGCTGGTGTTTGTAGGAGAGTTCTCTCTCCGGCTCCCAAGTGATAATTATTTGATCTTGTTTGGTTCATTATTCATCTTGAGGGAGCTGCTTGTGACTTGTGGATAAATGCCATATGAAAGGCATTGTGCGCGTAGGATGCATCCTCGCTTTTATCCCGGCTCCCACAACAGATCAATTAGTAAAACTAAACAGTAAATTATTAATCGCGTTGCTTTGTGTCCCCGTTCCATCACCGGAAGAAAACAGTTCATTAGAGAGAAAGGGGAAGCTGAGGGGGGGGAGAGACGGCGCTATGATTGAGAGGGGCTTTAAGCCAAGCTGATGCTGTGTGAACACATGAAGAAAAAAGAAGGTGAGAATTATTAAGCGTGTCCATCATTCCAGGTAACTTCCAACCCACTCCCCCCACCCCACACACACACACACACACACCCTCCGCTCCCTCGGAAAATGACATAAAATGGGGTCAAGCAGTGGAGGAGTTCAATGTCACAGCCTTCATATATGTTGCCCGTTGGGGTGTGTGTGATTAAAATAACACACAGAGATGTTTCATGTCATGGTGAGCAATCAGACCGTATTTGCAAAAATATTCAGATTAGATGAATTTTAATGAGGTGTACACTCGAGGGGGGATACCGCTGCTCGTACACTGGGGATAGAAGGTGATATCAAGCCCATCCTTTTATTTGCCAGGAGATGGCAAGGTACATAAACTTTTCTCTTTTTTTTCCCCCTCTCTCCCCGTCTACCTTTAGATGAAAAGAAAAAAAAATAAAAGATCCAAATTCAGGAGGTCCACTCAGTGTTCAGATTGCTCTGCTGTTCTGAGTTGAGCAATTTGAATAAATTATTCCATATGAAAAAAAAAGGGAGAGAAAATGCTCAGTGGGGTTCATTTTGTGAGAAATTATATTTTCGCAGGAAAGGTTAATTTTGAAGGGAGCTTGAATGACTGGGAACTGGAGGGGGGCTGCAGAGGCAGGGAGGGAGGGAGGGAGAGAGAGAGAGAGAGAGGGAACAGGCAGAGACAGAAAGAGGAATGGGTGGGCGGGTGGAGGGGTGCTTGGTGGGGGTCTGCGCGAGGAGCATTGGGCGTCAAGAGGAAAAGTGGCGAGAGAGGGATGGAGGGAGGGAGCAAGGGAGGCAGTTATTAAAAGCGATTGCATTGCCTCCCGGATGTCTCAGGAGAGCAGAATCAGTGGAGATGTTAAACCTTGCTTGACACCCCAGTTGGATAATTGTGGGTGTGGGAGCTAATCAGCGGAAGATGTCTCCTCAATTTAAATCTTGTCAGTTAGTGAAGATTAGGCCCTCCTGTCCCAGCCACCATTAGCTTTGTTGCATGTCAATGCGCCGGTGAGGGCGTCCGCCCGGTCCGGCTGCAAGGGTAAGAAAAGGCAAACGTGATGAAAAGCATCAGACTTATTCCAGATAAAGCCGGGATGACAATTTTGAAGTACGGTGGGGGGGATAGGAGGGGGGTRAAAAAAAAAAAGAAGATTTATGCAGCCGTTTTAAAAAAGCATTTGTTACTGGTGACCTAACGGGTGGGAACTCTCTGGAATTAGGAGTGAAGTGGAAGGATATGCTCCAGATTTCCCTACAAAAAAATAAACAAATAATAAAATAACTTCAGCATCATAATATGGCAAACAAGATTTTTACAATTGCTTTATTTCCCTCAAAATACATATATTAAAGTGTACTAAAATGACACTTTCCTGGTCCGTATATGTTTTGGAATGAACATGAGCTAATAATGTTAAAGCTATACAATAACCTGTGCTGGTGTGATCTCATTAATAAAAATGAGGAGGCGTAATTTTAAATTCTGGTTAGAAGGAACAGGGGAGGAKGCGGCTAATTCAAAAATGTACTGTATTGTGATTTTTACAGCCTCAGTCTGGCTGGCTGCAGGCCACGGCTTTGCATTCCTCTTCTCCTCCCGCGGTAAATATTTGCAACAGATTTTTTTTAACCAACAGCACAATGGCTCCTTTCAGTAAAGCAGGTTCTATAACCTCAAAGCACTCGCGGGGTCAGGGCAAATAAACAAGGCAGCCGTGCCAAAACGAGCAGCTCCAGTGATTCCTGGGCCCTCTACATACTGGGCCTCTCCACTCTCTCTCTCTCTCTCTCTCCTCCTCAGCACCACAGTCTGAGTGCTGACAGATGTTTCAAGCTGCGCTAAAAAAAGGGGAAGGGGAGACCAGGAGAGAAAACAAGGGCGCTTTCCTCTTTCTGCCTCACATTTTTCTACTCATTTCCACTTCTTTTTCCTTCTCGTATCCCCTCCGTCCGAACGTGTCTGCGTCTCAACTCCGCACACCTGAGTGTCCGTCATAGAATTCAAGGAAAAATACTACATTTGTGTCGCTTAAATATAATCCCACACAGGTATGTGGGTAACATGTAAACGTTTATTTCAAAGTTCATTTTATGCACCTTTATAAATGCACACATGAAGGGGAGATCCAACTCTTATCTATCCAGGTGCAACAAGTTCAGGGTCAAAGGTGACAGACGGTCAACATTTTTTTAATGCTGAGCCCAGACAGAGCCTCACTGTGCTGGGATCAMCAGCTACAGCTGGGCTGAGCGAGACGTCCATACATAACCTCGTTCTCTCACACAGCCATGAGAACTCACCTAAAACCAGTTGTGTAAACTAGCACCAGGTCTTCAAATGTTATGTTTCTGAATACACAAATAGATCAAAATAGGTATTTTACGTTTTACTTGCAGTTTAGTTGCCACTTCCCTAACAAATGCTGCTCTATGATTTATTAATGCTTTATAAGTAAGTTTTCTTTCATTTTTGAACACATCTTTAAACATTGAAGTAGGCACCTGATTTGACAGGATCAAGCGTTTTTTTATTTATAATTTAA
>NW_013952560.1:558139-561623 GCF_001266775.1 Austrofundulus limnaeus | reverse complement strand
TGTGTGTGTGTGTGTGTGTGTGTGTGTGGTAAAAATCTATTAAAAGTGTGTTTAGGCAAAATAATAGATAAAGAAACTCATCAGTAAATGTAATAGTACTTTTCAAAATCTAAAATGTATTTTAAGACATTAGTAAAAAAAGAGTTCCTCTGTTTGAGTGTTTGTGTGTAGGAATGTGYGTTATTTAAGTTTGACCTACACGTGTGTTTCAGAGCGTGCACGACTGTGTATCCATGTCGTCAAGAGGTGGCCCCACTCCCTCAGTTTTCACTCGCCTTTTGTCTGCACTCACACACACACACACAAACACACACACACACACACACACACACACACTCATGCAAGCACACGCTCAGCTCTAACCCACCCGAAGAGAAGGAGACAGACCCCGCCGCCCGACACAAAAGCTATTGATTTTACTATCCGCTGCAATGAATGATCTTCCTCAGACAATTTCTGAATTTAGAAATGAGTTCAATACTAATAATGATGGTGGAAGGATTCTTTAAAATGTGAAAGATGAAAAAAAAAAAAAGAAAATACATAGGAGAGAGTGGAAAGAAGAAAAAGTGGAAGGAAGTGGAGATTTTGGGGGAATAAAAAGGATATGATTTCTTAAACAAAGATTATTTTAACAGCTCAAATGACAAAATTTTACCCTCCAAATTTAAACACTCTTAAAAGGTTTCCCTCGCTGGGTTGCAATGGTCGAGTTTCTCTTTCTCGTGCAGTTTGAGCAACTTTTATCCGAGCGCTTTTCATTCGCCAGTTTTTCGCGAGACGCTCTTCCGCTTTTTACGATGCAATTTTCAATATACGGCATTTTGTGGGCTCGCTGCCTCGTATATATTTCACGCACCATAAAGGCGGTTTCTATTTTGCAACTGCGGAAGTCTTCCATAAAATACCAAAAAACAGGCACATAAATATTTAAACATGGTATCTGTTTAGACGAGGAGGCTGGGTGGGAAACTATTTATGTCAAATTAAACAACTGATAAAATGGGGGGCTTTGGAATCAGGAACATGGCTTCTAATGTGTTTCTGATTATTTTTAAAAAAGCAATAAAATGACATAAATGAGCACGTTAAGCCGTTTTTATCAGGGATGAGAAAA
Organism: Austrofundulus limnaeus; assembly: GCF_001266775.1. NCBI lineage: Eukaryota > Metazoa > Chordata > Actinopteri > Cyprinodontiformes > Rivulidae > Austrofundulus > Austrofundulus limnaeus. Next base: position 560,506 of record NW_013952560.1, on the reverse strand, counting down.
AGTTGTTTGAATTCTGAGTGAAATAAAAACTGGTTATGTGGACATCCTTTATTTCTGCTGTGTTATTTAGGCAGACAGGCAGCGGTATGGTGGGGTGGTGTGTGTTAATCAGAAGCCCCGTGCCCTGTTGAAGTGTTAATTCAACTCCTACCGTACAGAGAGGTGTAGATTAATAGATAAGGGAGGTCTGAGCGAGGGTCAACGCGATACGGCCCCGGCTGTGTTCGCCCGCTTGTCAGACACCTGCCTGGATTAAGCTGCCGGCTCTTCTCTCCGTTGCGCGCAGGTGAGAGGTCAGCCGTTTACCCAGTTCGCCGAGCTCCCGCTCAAGGTGGGGCGGATCTGCATAAAGGCTCTGGCATCGGCGCGCTTCCTGGGGCTTGGACGGCGGGGGAGAGGCAGCGGAGGATCTGCTGCAGAGGATTACAGGAAATGTACTTTAAGACTTGTTACAATTTTGATTTCTTTTTTTTTCTACGTGTTCACTTTTAAAATCTGGATTCAGCTGCAAACGTTTTTATATTTTGCTCTTTTTAGGAATTTCTTGGGAAGACACTCAGAAAACGTGGGAGAAAAAAAATGAGGGGAAAGCAGTAAAACAGATTGGGGAAAAGGAATAATGCATGAAACATGAAACTCTGCAAATTTGACTTATAACAAGCAAAATTACACCCTGCTGTCATTTAAATTATGGCTGCCCTCTATAAAGGTGTCTTTTAGATGCATTAATTGAATTCGGCACTATTTCCCAATAATAATCTGTAAAGTTCAGCCGTCCATCCTTCATGAGATCCCCGCCGCGTACCACAGGAGTATCTATTTCAGTGGCTTAATTTATTTTCATGATTCGCCGATAATGACGGCCATGCAAGCTGTACATCAGAATTAACCTTCATTTCACTGAGGTATATTACGATGACAGTCCCCGACACATTTCACCTACACAAAGGGCATTCTCCCCCCACACCCCCCACCTTCTCCCTCTTCCTCTCACTTTCTCCCCCCTGCCTCCTCTGTCGCTGCCCCTGCAGTATAATCATCCTCAGCAGACCAAGATTGTTTGATAGCCGATTAATTTTCATAGGAAATCAAGTGGCCCGCTCTTCCTCACTCTCTTTATTTCTCACCCCCCCCACCACTCTCCAAACACATACTCGACAATGGTGAACGGCGCTTGTTCTTGGTGACTTTTTCTGTCAATTAGGTGTTTTATTTAATCTCATCTCGCTATTTTTCCCTCTAATAAATTGCATTCCCTCACTCCCTCCCAACATCCCATTTCTGATATCTCCAGCGTGGTTAATTTATTTTGGACGATGCCAACGTAACAAAGGTGCTGTAAATTAATCAGGGGACATCAAGCAAAAGGAAAGGGGGGGGGGGGTCCGACGCTCGCTCTCTGTCTCTAATTTCTATGCAAACCATTAAGTGTCAGATATAGATTCCACCATTTGCTATGGTCGCAGTCAAAAGATTTCATTAGGGACCTGACGTCACATTTTGAAGGCAGCGCTGGATCATTTCTGTCCTATTTTCCCCCTCATGAGCTCTTTGTTCTTCGTCGCTCTGTAGGATCCTACCACTAAAAAAAAAAAAAAAAGCCCCCTATGCAAATGACAATAATAGATTTCGCTAAGCACTGCCACAACGGCATGATAGCCTATTTAGAGAGAAACCAAAGAAACATTCAATTTGTGGCATTAACCGGGGCGCGTGCGAAAGGTTGCCAAAAAAGAAAAAGTGATTACAGAATTGCTCCTCTCTGCTTGAAGTTCTTTCTTTCTTTCATTTCTTTTTCTTTTTTTTTCCTCTCTTGTTCTCATTGACATGGCATCTGTAATGAGGAGGGCCGGTAATTAGAATATTCTGGAGAGGTGAGCCCTGCTGGAGCTAGCAGCCAAAAGGACTGATCGCCTTCTTGCCCCTTTTCCCTCCCTTTTTGCCGTGCATTATTTCTTTCCTCTGTCAGAGGGGCTCGGACGCAGAACAGACAGAAAAAAAAACAGCTGTCTGATGACCAGACTCTCTGCGGATGCCTCACTCTTCTTTGTGTGTGTACTGACCATATATATATATATGTGTGTGTGTGTGTGTGTGTGTGTGTGTGTGTGTCGGCTCCGATCTGCTCATGGAGGGTGGTGGGGTGTTGTGAAGCAGGGAGGGGGGTCTTAGGGGATTGCCCCTACATGGGCCTCCATCATTACTGCCACACTATAAAAGCAGAGTGGTGATTAAAAAGGACTTGATTGATTTGACTCTCATTGGGATAAGCTGTCCTCTTCCCATCACTAGGCTCTGTCTTGAAAAAAAAGTGTGTGTGTGTGTGTGTGTGTGTGTGTGTGTGTGTGTGTGTGTGTGTGTGTGTGT
>NW_013952560.1:556118-558129 GCF_001266775.1 Austrofundulus limnaeus | reverse complement strand
GTGTGTGTGTGTGTGTGTGTGTGTGTGTGTGTGTGTGTGTTCTGAACATCATCTCGACTGATTAATGGGTGTAAACTACCGGGGCGCAGGCATGAGTTGTGTGTCGGCGTGTCAGTAATACGGCTCATTCCACTTTGTGTCATGTCAATGATGGGGGTGACCGGCGGGGCCCTGACTGGGTGTCAATCCCACTTTGGACCAACAACCCCTCTGTCAGCGGGATCACAAGTGCCAGGGGCGTCCAACACATCCATCATACGCAGAGAGACGGGACAGGAAGCCAGGAGACGAAGACGTCAAGCAGAAAACAAAAAGTTCAACTACATCGTTTCGCTTCATTAAACTCATGTTTTTATTAGAAAGCGGGATTTTGTGCCCAAATGTCAAACTAAGTTCATCTTAAGTTGTAGTGGTTTAGGTCAAAATTTGAAAATAACACTGGTTCAGTCTCATGCATCATGATGTGTGCTCATTGTGTGTTTACGTGGACTCTCATCAACTACCACCTTAGCTCAACATGTGTAAAACTAAGCTACAGTCTTTCTTTTGTTGGCTAATGTTAATTAGCTGTGCTAGCTGGTTAATAAGTTGCAATGATTATTTCCAGAGTATCATCATAATCTGTCCAGTGGTTTATGAGATTTTTTGCTGACAGACAAACAGGTTGATGCTTTCAGCAGTGGGTGAAAATAACAGTAAACTATTAACATGAAACAGATTTTATCAGCGTGCCACTTTAAAAAAAACAACATTAAGTGACACTTTTTAATTATTTTTTCCTTTACCGAGTTTCTCGTGCGTTTCAACATCATGTCAAAGTGTTTCCTCTAAGCTGACAGTCGGGAATCTGTTCAGCCGCTGCACGACACCTTCGCTTCAATCACTGCTGCGATGTTGCAGAGGAACTTGAGTTTAAGTGACAAACATCAGCACATCATAAACTCGGCAATAAAACAACTGCTGTTAACGTGTTCGGTAATGAGCAATTTAGCCGCCGCGGCTATTCTCGTAGGCCGCTATCAATAACAACATCTGCGTGCCGAGCTGACGGTTGGAACACAACTTGTCACGTAATGAACTTATCACTCGTTAGTGTGATTACTTTCACAAACAGGACTCCTACACTCGGCTGCTTCATGTCATTTCTTATGTTTTCCAGCATTAGAGGAAAAGCTGAAGGTATTAAGTTAGGTTTTCCCCATATCCCCAATCAGCCACGGTAATTAGTCCTTAATGATCATTACTGACTTGTCAGCAGACAATTTAGGGACTGAGTGGCGCTGCGTTGACAGAGAAATCAGAGATTATTCTGTCAATAACACTCAGCTATTTTTGAATATGTTCCCTTAGAATAACACCACAAGTAAACAAATCACTCTCACTAATGTTTCTTTCAAATGCAATTAAGTTAGTTTAAGATCATTTTTTAAGGTTAGCACCAGAACTTAACTACAAAGTGACACACGTCATAATTAAAGGCTTAATGTTCCATTAGGAATGCATAGTGCTCGCCACCATTCTGAAGTTTAAAACTAAAGTTATTTTACTTTAAAAAATAAAATAAAACCTCATCGCTGTTTTGGTCATATTCTAAAAATAAAATTGCAAAATCTTGTGCTCAGAGCTGGGAAGGACTCTCAGCTACTACCACATCAATTTTTAGCTCAATATCTGTAATATTACCTGAGTAAAAGCTATTTTTTAAAGGTTGATTATCTGTAGTGGCTATTGCAAATCAGGTTGAATGCAAAAGTTAATCAATTGTAGATTGAATGATTCCTAATAGTTGTATTAAAATCTGTTCAGCGGTTCATAAGTTATTATGCTAACAGACTGTCAGGGTGCTCATAGTACAAGTTGGAAGAGAATCTTAACTATAACACTACATTTTTTATTATATCTATAAAACTGTCAGACAGTCAACTGGCTCTCATTATCAAATCTGTCAACCTACTCATGAGATATTTTGCTAATTGTAGAGACAAACAAACACACACACACACACACACAC
>NW_013952560.1:547534-555708 GCF_001266775.1 Austrofundulus limnaeus | reverse complement strand
CACACACACACACACACACACACACACACAAACATGCAGTTATAAAATTCTATAAAAGTTGTTCAACTTTATTACTCTCTAAGAACTGTCTCAACCTAAAAACTGATCAGGCTACGGAATCATAATTTTTGGGCGAGATGAAAAGAAGTCAGCATCAAAGTTGTTGCAGCATGCCTGCCTTCGAGAAAAAAAAATAAAACACAAAGCCGGCGCTGAAAGATCATTAACAGGAGCTGACAAAGTGGTGCAATTAAGATGAATTGGAATCTGACAAAATGTTTGTTTGAGGTGTAAACACACAAGTCAACAGTTTGGAAGATGTAACAAGAAAACAGCAGCAATAGATCATAGCGTTTCACAGCTTGTCAGAATCAAACAAGATCATTAAAAATGCTGAAATTCCAAGGAGATTAGACTGCTGTTATGGAGTCAATGATGTTGATTACGAGATGAAAAAAAAGCACTTTTTTGGGGCTGTTTTGTGTAATTTTTGCAAGATGAAAACAATGAATTCTACACAAAATCACGAAAAAGTAGATCAGTGCTAATGTTGGTACAGCTGCCTGCACAAAATTACAGATGTGTTACTAATAAAAGCAAAATAAACAAACTTGCAAACAAGCCAGATGTTGAGATGTTTAGTGAAAGTAAAAAAAAGAGCTGCAGAAGCAAAATTTAACGAATGCAATAATCAGTCCGGGAGAATGTGAAACGATTTAACTTCTCATCTCCAGACATTATCGCCCATGGCARTGCCCTACCTGAGGAGGAGGAAATAATATATAATTACAAAAAAAACTTTCATTTAGAAATTATGACGGAACGTTGCTGAAAATTGCATATGTTCTTTGAAATCCCTATATCAGCAGAAATATATATCTTATATATGCACAACATATATGTTTAAAAAAAAGAGTATATTTAATTAAAATGATAACTCTATTCTCATTTTTCAAACTCTCATATCCTGAGGGGCAATTGGGATGAGTGCACCCCCTCCCCGTCCTCCACCAATGCAGCTGCAACTTCTCGCTATCAGTCCGTCTCCTCTTCCCCATCTCTCCTCTCTTTCCCTCACCCCACTGTGGCTCAGTGAACTGCTCCTAGAGCAATATCCCATCATTACCATCTCCCCAGCTGAGCTTCAGCCAGCCATTATCATGCAGCATTATTAATCTTCTTGTCTTATCAACTTGCAAATCACAAACCATTGTGCCTTATGGCGCAGTTTGGGGTGAGCTGTTATTCATTTTGTAGGTCCACCTAGCCGGCGTCTTTCAGATCACCTTACGAGTGTCGCTCTCTCACGCTGTTGTCCGGTCGCTGCCGCGCTGTCACACGTTCACCAGCTGGTTTCATTCTTTCTGATTTGAATACAAAACACCTTGGGGTTTTAGAAGTTTTGACCAATGTGTGTGAGAAAAAAAAAGTTCTAAAAACAAACGCGATATGTGGCTTAGATCAAATGTAAAATTTAAACTAAATTACCTAATAGGATGTAAAAAATCCATTAAAATGGACTTTAACTGTCAAATGTCAAACTTTTACTGAAATACACTACGTCCATCTAGGGACTGGCAGTGATTTTTAAATATTCTATGTAGCTAAAACAGGAGCGTTTAAAGAGTTGATGCTCTTTTTTACACCGGCACCTGTTAGTGACAAACTAAGTTTCTATCGACACAAGACCTACTACCCTTCCTCCTCCCAATAAAAATAAATAAATAAATACTATCTGAAGCATGCCAGCATCTTTCTGTCATTGTAATTTATTTTGAAAGGATTTTTAAGAGGAACTATAGACACGGATGAGCTTGGTTTTACTGCCAGAAAACAAACATCTCCAAACTAAGGCTACGTTCACACTGCAGGTCTTAATGCTCAGTTCCGATTTTTTGAAAAAATCCGATCTTTTTGTGTGAACGTTCACATTACATTTTAAATGTGACCTACATCAGACCCATGTGTGAACGCTACACAGCAATGATGTGACACGCATGCGCAGTAAAAGACGTGACGTCTCATCAGCCAGCTTGTTTGTTTACAGAGCTAGCATGGATGCTACATTTTGCACATCGAATCGGAAGTTGTTGTTTAATCAGAGCCGATTAAATAATTATCTGACATGATTCTTTAGTTCAGTGTTTATATCTGAACCTGCCTCTGACCCGGGATGCTCCAGTGACTTTGAACGAAACTACGAGCTGGAAAAAAGTATCGATCGAGTAGCTAACTTTAGGATCGATACTCTCCGACCCAGGCTGGACATCATTATTATCATACTATCTACGTGGAAAATGAAAAGTAAAAAGATGAAGCAACTGGACTTGTGTTTTGGAGCTGTAAACACACAGAGCTGCAGATTTAAACAGCGTGACTTGAGGTTAGTGTCTTATCGATCCTTCACCCCTCCTCACTGATGAAAAAGTCGGATGGAATGTGACATGAGCGTTCACACTGCAGTCACTTTGAAAACATCAGATATACTGTATGTCTGATTTAAAACCACATACTGAAACGGCCTGGGTCAGATTTGAAAAAATCGGATTTGTCTCGTTTAGACTGTCATAAAAATATCGGATATGAGTCAGATGGGTCAAAAAATCGGATTTGGGTCGGATTTGCCTGCAGTGTGAACGTAGCCTAAGATTCCTGACTAGCAGACAGAGTTGTCACATCTCCTAAATCCACAGCCTCTGTTTTATTCGAGGGTYTTTCTGTAAGGAGGAAGTGGGAGGCGTAAACTCAGCTTTTTGAAACAAAACTATAAAACATGCTCTAAATCATAAAGCTTCAGCTGAGATTAGAGCTTAAAATGATTTACTTGGRTTTGTTGTTGTGATGACCCTGTCCAAAAGCAACAGCTTTTTTTTAGCCAATTAAATTTCCAAAGAAACAAATAAAGACCTTAGCATTTGTTCTGGTGAATGCAGCATTGTTCTTTTTAAAGTTAGCATTAAATTCTAGTCAAACTTCTTTTGGGGTCTGCCARTACTGAACTGAAGAAATCCCCCTTATAGTGAATAGAAGCCTTGTTCCAGGAGGCACATTGACAAAAAAAGCACAGTGTCAAGTGTTTAAATGTTTCCATATGTTCCTGCTCTTTAATCCAGTTAGTTTGGTCAGGTCCAACTGATAACGTTTATTTAAGATTGTAAAAATCCTCCTAATTAATCGTCCGACAGATCAATCGCTTTGCCTCAAAACAAAACCTTTGAAAACAAACTATGTAGCATTTCAATAGTTTCAACTTTGATCTCTGCTGAAAGGAATCAACAGAGTCTGATTAATTTTAATAATGGGCACACATTAACATCATTCTGTCTGATGCTGACCCTGYCATTAAGACACACACATCCACAACRCTCCTGTCATCTCTCCCTCTCCTTCCCTTCCTGCTGATATTAGTATTCAAGAAGGGAGGGCGACAAAGAGAGGGAAAGTTGCTTTAAAGGCACGCCATTGACCCGCGATTCTCGCTCTCGCTTTAGTTTGCTTTTCTCCGGGGCTGAAATATTCACCCTGGAAATGTGGCGTGGCTCAGGCCAGGCAACTTGAAGAAAAACCCATAAAAGAAAATTGAAAGGCTTGTGTGTTCTGCTTCTCTATGTGTATGTGTGTGTGTGTGTGTGTGTGTGTATGTATGTGTGTGTGTGTGTGTGTGTGTGCATATCTGATTTTGCATTTCCTTTGAAAACTTTGCATGATAAATCACCATTTTGCCCCATAGCTCATTAAGCACTATACAACAGGTACCAGGCATGAAATATTTAGCAGAAGACAAAGTGTTTCATGTGCTCCTRTGGACCCAGCTATTACCCAAGCCTTTCACATAACATCTGCTAAAAACAGTCCACCCTTTGATCTTCATTAATATCATTTGGTTAAATATTTCAAATATGCCTTCATATGTTTGATTAACATCTTTCAGAATTATTCAGTAAAACAGAAATTAGCTCTGAATCTTCAAGTACTAATGATGAAATTACCTTTCCGTCACTTTAAGGCAGAAAAGAGTGGTAATTTTCTATTTGATCAGTAATATATGACATTGCATACTGGACACTGCATGAAACTTCATATATCAACTTCCACCCGGCATTCAAATATGTGCTTATAAGCCTTGGGTATTAATATTCGTGATGGGTGTATTTTAGAGCACATTTCAGAGCACTGYGTGCTTGACATTGTAATTTCCAAGCTTATCTAATCAATTCTGCAAGCTCTATCGGCCTCATATCAGGCCTTGTGAAAGAAATCAGCTCAGTAGCACCTTCAGAACACTTATAAATAATGAAAAACAGCTTTTAAAAAGAAAAAAAGTGCTCAGGGGAAAAAATGTTGATTAGAAAAGTGTCTTTTATCCATGACTTCAAATCTTTCACATTCCAAAAATGCGAAGGACTCCGGGCAAACCGTGACGAATGAAGTAGCCCTATCTGACCAGAAAAAGAGAGAAGTATTAATTTTTAAGATAAAAAGTGCTGACAGCACAGAATGAGCTAGGTAGTATTTGGATATGAGCGGTGAAGATGAGAGCCCCAAAGATTACTTTCATCTTGTGTATGGAGTTGTCCTTGAAAACTTCTCTGAACTCCATTCTGGAGAGCAGCATGTTGTCTTTCTTGGCCAGTCAGTCATTTGGACAAATTTGACATGTTAAAATTTTGAATTTCACCCARGTGGTATCAATTAGGTATGTTTTGWAGACATTGTGCGAGGGGGAATAAAAGTAGATGAAAAACGAGCAAGAAAGGCTGAGGATATGAAAAAAAAGGAAAACCTTTATAAGGTTAATGTATTGTGTCCTATTTTGTCATGCTGGAGCTATGCAGGGTTAGATGGACGGTAAGCTGGTGAGAAACTAGAGACTTTTTATGTCCATCTATAAATTAGGACTTGTGGGTTGATGAGCAGTGAAGGAGAGTCGTGTCTTCACTCTAAGAGGGAGTGGGGAGAAAGTGACTGTGCCCCTACAGCAACGAAGTGATACATAACACAAATCCACGTATCCTTGATGATACACTGAAGTCTTGAAGAAAATTACCCAGTTAGGCTCCTGCAGAAAAGACATCTGGGCTATACACACATCTGGAAGGCTCTGAGGCCCTAGCGCATCTCCTCCGGTGAGGATTTGCATTCCGCTCCTGGCAGGTCGACCGACAAATTGCCCAGGCAGCCGCAGGAGATGGAGGCTCTGACCGAGGGGAGAGATGCTCAGAAAGTGTCTCATCCGTCTGATACTCTCTGTGGAGCAACTCCTGTAAGACACCTCCCTTCCAGACGCAGAGAAAATCAAGGCAAAGAGGCATCTTTTTGGAAACCGGAAGGCCTAGCGGCCATGGCCAAACCTTCCCTCCCTGGGGCCAGGAGGGGCTCGGAGGCCAGTGTCCCCCCCTGAGCTAGCCGTAGGCCAGCAGCCCCGAGGCTATCGTTCACAAATCAGCCCCCGATTTTCCAAATCAAAGATACCAACTGGGGGAAATTGGCCCAAAGTGCTGCTAAGTAGCTTCAATAATTTACCACCTACAATTTCGTCGGAAAGATGGACCGTGCACAGAAATTAAAGAAAAACAGAAAAAAAAATAGAGGACTCAGGCAGAATTTGTCCTGACCACACCAATTTTAACAACAGCTTCCCAAAAGCACATTTCAATCTTTAATCAACTAATAAAAGGAATAGCAAAGAAACTGGTTAAAAGTTAAACTAATTGGGAAAAAAATCAAAGTTAAAAATCAAAGTGAATTTATTCACATATTACTATCATATTATTAATGATGGACGATGGTAATTCAGTACTTTYAATAAGATGATGTAAAGACACTTACGCTGCACTACTCAGCTATTTTTTCCAGTAATGGAGTTTTGCTACTTTCATCAAAACAAAGTTGACCAAAAAAAGTTCAGACCGTAAAACGAGACCAGAATCAAAATTAGGAATAAAAAATGACCGGCCCTTAGTATCTGAACACTCTATAAATTGGAGAAGTTTGTTCATTTGACATCATAGAAACACTGTCACATATGCTTCAAGGTATTTAGAATATTTATGGGGGTCTAATTGGTGCCCATTTACCATGATCCAAGTGCTGTGATCACTTTACTGTGTCGCAAGACAAATAACACAATTTCTTCTACTGAGTGCTCATAATTCARCATCAATGTTTACCACATCCAAGAACTGCAACTGAAAGTTTGAAAGGCTGAAGACAGAAAAACAAAGGATTCTTAGAAGAAATCCCAAAAACAAACACAGAGGGAATGGATAACAGTACGGGGGCAGGAAAGGAAATGAGAGAAAAATGCAAGATAACGTACAAAGTGTCATTTTTCCCTACATTGATGCCAGTCTCTAAGGTTTAATGGGTGTGAGTGTGTATGTATTAACTAGCTACAGTATGTACATTCTCAGTCTCCTCCTTGTGTTTGTTGTCACGTTGCCCTCTGTCCCCTTCCTTAATGAGGCTGGACGCGTGGCTGCTTCAGCACCTGCCACGGGTGGCCACAGGGTTAATCCCGCTTGGCTTCCTCTCTCACTTCGTCCTTCGTCTCTCTGTCTCTCTCTGCGCTATGCCTCTGGGCTGCTGACGGCAGCAGGAGCTGCACGAGAGAAGGCCGATGGAGGGGGGTGACAGGAGGCGCAGATATCCCGGGGTACCCCAYCTTCTCCTGCCTCCCAGCACAGCAGAATGAGTTGTACCAGACACTGCTGGGTACCTGACAACCCAACTCCTTCATAAATTACCAAATGAAGATTGATTGTGCTCACCTTGTGCTTCTTTTGTGTCACTGTACAGGCAGACGAACACGTAGGGAGGGAGATCGGCTTGCGTGTTCGAAACCAGAGAGACATATAAAGAAACACACAAACAGGAAAGCCAAGTCTCAACYGCCTTGACTTGTTGTCAGGCTTTGAGTAGAAGGGATTCGGTTACTTCATTCTCCACCAGATAGATCAAGTAGGCAGGCACCTGGCCAGTCACTAGAACTGATGATGCAGACTTCATTACAGATCTTGTCACCAAGGTCAAAAGAGGGTGTATAAGTTGTGGAGGGGCAAAACATCCAAGAAAATACCAAGAAAATTGTATGTGGCCTCAAATTTAGTTTTAGTTTCAGAGAAACTGAGACGTTTATTCTCTAAACTTGACGTTGCAATGGCTTTCAAACACAAAAAACACGTTACAGCAAAGACTGGTTCACACCAAAGATCCAGTCCCCTACCACAAACAGAGTAATATTGTGTATGCTGTTAAGCACCAGGAGGTCTGTGATCAGCTATACATCAGGGAAAAAAGCAGCCATTGTTCAAAAGAATGGACCAGCACAGAGGAGCTACATCATCAGGCCAGGACTTTGCAGTCTACACTCATCTACAGGCCAGCAGTCACCCTTTCAGGGATGACAATGTTCTCATCCTTGATAAGAGTGGTTTGAGAGTAAAGGAAGCCAGTTTTGTGAAGAAAAACTGTCCATCATTACACAGGGGTGGAGGCCTTTCAGGTCCAGTTGTCCTCCTCCTACAATGCTGTTATTSCAAGTATGACTCAGCCYCCTGTGAGCAATGGCTRTGAATCAGGGCTCCAATGAWAGTCAGGTGATGGGTCACATGACCCTCTATGAACAATAGAGCCAATCAAGGCACTAACGRCCTATTGTTTGGCTGATGGTCCTCTTTTACATGTGACTAAGTTCACCTGAAACTCATCAGAATGAAGAAGTCTCTTGGAGGAGAGACGAAATGTTTCACTAAAAARGGCCGTCCAGAGGACCTACTTATTTTTTCTTTTTGATGAGTCTGAAGTACATAAAAAACTTAAGATACACACTGAGAAACATTAAAATTAATTATTTGTGCATGACTGACCTTAAAATCTACATGTCCTGAATACAGTATCCTTCTGTCCAAAGTGCATTAAAGTGTGGATATCAATAGAAGTACCAGAGTCATCTATCCAAGACTGATACCTCTCCATTTAACATGGAAAGATCAACTATATCAAAATGTCCTGCCAGTCAGTGTCCTGCACATTCCAACAGTAAAACCATTCATTTCAGCAAAATGTCCATGAGACACACAACATTCCAACAGTAAAACCATTCATATCAGCAAAATGTCCATGAGACACACACACACACAGAGAGAGAGAGAGAGAGAGAGAGAGAGAGAGAG
>NW_013952560.1:536361-547305 GCF_001266775.1 Austrofundulus limnaeus | reverse complement strand
GAGAGAGAGAGAGAGAGAGAGAGAGAGAGAGAGAGAGAGAGAGAGAGAGAGAGAGAGAATTAATTGGCTTGAGAAATCACAATCAGAACATAGTTTTTCATTCTCTGTTCTCTACCTCTCTCTCTTACACACACGTCCACCAATATTTCAGACCATTTTTTGTTCAATCCAGGCACAGTAACCTTGGCTTGTAAGTTGCTTACTCAACAGACCTTGTTATGGCATGGCAGCTTTACCACTCCTGCCTCTGCTGAAAGGTCAGCACTGTCGCAGCCGATCTCATTTCAACAGGGCRCTGCCCTGTTATGATCGAGCCATTATCATAAGCAGATTCACAAATTAGCGCGGTAAGAGATGATATAATGTGGGCCATGAGGTGCTCAGTGGCTGAATGCATGATTGAAAGTAAGGAAATGAGCAAATGGCCATGGTATACACATACAATGAATTAACCTTGGTGTGAGCCGTTTTCAACACTGACCGTTTCCTGTCTACTATATCCAATCTCCGTCATGAACCGTACCAGTAAATTGGCAGCGCTCCAAAAGGAGACAAGCATGAGGGAGAAAAAGGAAGAGACGAGWGAAACATCTTAACTTACTCCTTTTACATGTGTAGACGCACTAGAATGACTTGAGGGCCTGTCAGAAAGCCGAGAAAGGAGCTGAGGAGAGGAGGAAAACCAGAAAGAAAAGTCAAATAAATCTGACTGATATTCTCCCGCATCGCTAGGYCAAAATGCCAGATGCGGCGTAAATCACGTCGCGCTGACTGTCCATCCCGGCCGAGCTGACATTACCCYCACCAGCTGTCTCCGCTTTACGACTTGGCCAATCATCCCATCAAGAGGCACGGGTGCAGAGATTGATGTTTGTTCAAAATCGTCCAACATATTTCAGTTACACAACCAGCAAAAGAGACACTTATACATTAGGGCAGCCCTTCCAAATGAACCCCAGATAATTTAATGTGCCATACAGAGGATGGAAAGCAATGGAGAGGATTTTCATTCATCTCTCTCCTCATCTCAAACAGGGCCCAGAAAAGTTTASAGGGGGTCAAGATCATGGGTCCTAATGGTTTGGCATGCCTTAAAATTCTTCTTAAATATTAATGCTGTGCACATTTGATTTCCACACAGTTGCTCCAATATACCATAAAAAGCCACCCATTTAGACCTTACAGGCTGTATGTGTGGGGTCAGATTCTTTAGGTGTGCAGTAAGGATAAAACCAGTTATGGTTCTGGCAGTGAGTCAGTAATGTTTAAAAGTCTATCCATGTGGAACAGCATTTTTCTTTTTTTAAAGGTTGCCACCCTCGGTAGGAGCAGCTATTTTGAGAGTAACWGAGCTAAACGGTCTGTTACATTAATGTCATACAACAATAAGGTTTATTATTACAATTATAAAACCACAGTCAGTGTTTATGTTGAAATTTTCAAACAGGACGGACAAAGAAGCCAAACAGTGGTGACAAAAAAAAACAATGGCTTTGTCTTCTTTTTAAGGATAGTATGGAGCTGCAAATGTTCTTAATTGCAAGTATTGAGAAGGTACAAGCAAAAAAGAAATATGTGCATACATGTCCTGTTTCTTTCGACGTAGAATAATTGCAGGGTCACTCATTTTCTGAGCAGAAATTTTAATAAGATTTCTCCGGAATTATCTCCTTCAATGGACCCCTCCAAATGCCCTCAAGGCACAGTTTAAATTGTCACTTTTAAAAAAGGAACAGAGCTCTGTCAGAGTGGAGATCCAACTTAGGATGTAGTCAAATATTCAGGACAAGCTAAACGCTAACATAAATTTCCATTATTGCAACTCCTGCTGTAATCAAAGTAGGTTAAAGGTTACTGATTTTTAATATCCATGTAATCATTGAAAGAAGAAAAACTGAAGGAATGTTTTTTTCTCAAATAGTTTAGCTAATAYGATTTTAATAACAGCAGGAGGAAGAAAGCTTACAATGAAATCCTAATCACATTAGTAACACATACAGAACAGCCAACTTCTTCTGTTTCAAATAGCATACATTTATTTTGGTAGTGTGACAGGAGATGTCACGCAGTTAGGGACTTATCCTGGGTCCAATTTCATGTGATTTTATGGATCAGTGGCAGAATAACTCCCCACTTCCTTCATCATCCAGCATGCTTGCCTGCCAATACACAGGGCTCCATCTTTATCACACTCCCATAAGCTGTGGGCCTGACTTGCTATATCTACTTCTGAGATCTAGGATGTCTGTAATTACTGCTCTATCTTCATCTACTCAAATCAGCTCGATCCAAATCTTTATTTCCCCGAGGCCCCGGCCAGGCTCCTAGCTAGGCTCTTACCTCCCAGGAAGGCACCGCCAGTGTCTGTGCTTTTTAATCAGACCTTGACTCAAGCTGTTCCAGCAGAGAGGGGAGAAAGAAAAAAAAATGGTCAAGCTGTGCCAGTGGCTTTTAGAAGGTGTAAGGTTCCAACGAAGTTTGGCCCAAATATAAACACAGAGAATCTGTTAATTCAAACGTTGCGCAGTGTGCAAGTCGAATGAGCAGCCGGGAGTAATATTTTCTTTTTTATTTAATTGTCTCGTGGCACATAGTTGTCTGAATTTTCCATCTGGACTTTGTTGTTTGAGTTTTCAAGTCATTAGTGAGGTACTGCRCCCTGTAATATCACACGGTATTAATGGCGCCACAGAAATTTTGCAGAACTGGGATCTAATTTGATTAAAGACCACAGCTTTGTAGGGAGTTCTGTTTTTATTGGCTACTGGTTTGACATGTATGCTCATTTATATTAGTTGAAAATAAATATGTTACCATGTTTCAATATCAGGGTCTGAAAGGAGAAAAAAACATCTAGAACCAAGAGAGGAAGAAGCTCATTTGCACTTCAGAGCGTGACTTAGCAATCTCTGCAGGCCTTTGCTTATTTGCTCATCGCTTCCCCGCCCTTCTGCAGTAAATGCTAACAAACCCAAACCGCGGGTAGTCCAAAGACCCCGCATTAGACTTTATAAACAGTTTAAAAAGAGACACAAGCAAAGGCATTTACACAAACATCATCAATATTTCACAATTCATAAAACACCCTCTCTTATGTGCAGTTAAATCCTTATCTTGGAATAAATTAGGATTTAGCCCGATCAGGCCAGCTAATTGAATGTGACGGTAAAAAACTCCCACCAAGCAAGACGCATCACACATCCCTCCCAACCCTTAGGAGAGAATACATCTCCACTGAGGCTTTTATGAGTGTATGTACAAATAAAATCAACTCATTTCATCAGCTTTTAATGAATGTGTCACACCGAGGCCTCAAAGAAATAACTTGGAAAACTAAAAACTTAAACAATAAAATCTTTTAAAACTATTTTTTGTGTTGCTTCAGGGGAAAACATGTTTTCTTTTTTGTGCTATGTGGAGTTGAAAGGATCAAATTAAGCTAACTTTAGCTACAGGTACTTACAAATCTTCAAAATTAAAAACAACTTCAAAAAATAAAGACAAAAAATGCCTCTTTTTATATAAGAAGCATGAATTTGAGAGTCAGTTCGAGTAAACTCAAAGGTCTAATTAAGTACGTGGATTCAAACAACATAATGCATGAAGAGGATGAGCAAAACGGTAGGTTAATGCGGTGCAAAGGAGGAATTCACCCGCTGACACGGACCCAGAGCRAGGCTGAGCAGAGAGCACAGCATCCTGAAAGAGCTGTTGAAGTGAGGCCTCACAGGTCACCTCCTTGCTGCTGCTGCAGCAGTACTGCCCCAAAACACATTTGTTGTAGCAATAATAAGTCAAACACACCTAAGGTAATAATGAAAAACAAGGAGAGAAACAAGAGGGAATAAAGGGCAACAATTAGGGCATTTGTTAGACATGGTAACTATGGCAGTAATATGTTTTTTTCTTATATTTATTTAAATGTCTGTTTTATTTATTACCACTTGTTACTTAAGGCCCTGTCACACTATAATGTCTTAGACAACTTATGCCAACTTATGAAAAAAGAAATCCCATTAAATTACAAATTATATATTCAATCAATTTGTTTGGATTACAGCATTTACATGCCTAAAAGAGGCTTCCAGTTGATTTTTTTTTATTTCAACTTCAACATAGAGATCTCCAAATTTTCATAAGTTGGCATAAGTTGTCTAAAATGTCAGTGACAGGGCCTTTAAATATAAAAAATAAATATTATCTCATTCATTACTTTAATCATTGTTTATGCAGTGTTTGTGAAATCGTCTGAATTATATAAATTACAATCCACCTTGTCGTTAGCAAGATATTTTGCTAACAAGACAAATGAACTCTTGCATGCATWCGCTGCCTTTCAGTAACAGCAAATCTTAATTTGTGTCCAGTCGCTTCACTAAGCCATTTTTTTCTTTTGATAAATATGTAGTTCATGTAAAGTTTTGTGAATTTGAGGAAATGTTTGGATAAGTGCTGTTCTTACAACACATTTTGCTTTGTGTCTGCAGTGTGACGACAAACCTAATCCAAGCTAAACGAATGGTTCAGCGGTGGAAAAACACTTTAACGCAGCAGAGGTGAAGCAGCGGAACAACAACACACACACAGGAAAAAAAAAAGACCTGCGAAATCCTCCTCCTGCTCCTTATTCCTCCCCCTCTCAGGTGGATTGCTCATTAAAAGATTGCCACACAGCAGGTGTTCGGTCACAGAGCATTGAGAGAGAGGGTGCTTGAAGTGGCAGAAATCACAAAGTGGATCCGAATGCGGTTCTATGTGTAAAGGAGTGAAAACACACACGAAAAGATGCATTCAGCATAAACAGGTAGCGAGAAAAGCGTGAGAAAATTGCATGCGAGGGCTCACAAACACGCTGGGGGTGGTGGTGAACAGCTGCTCGGAGCAGGTCCCTGTAGATCTGACTAGCAGCACAAGTGCATGGTGTTCCAGATTGGCCTCTTTGGGTGGGCCTAATGCTGCTGATTCTCACTGTGCTCCCACAAAGTCCCACTTGTAAACATGCAGCGCTTTGGGAGAGTTTGTGGAATCTTGAATTTTCCATATTTGGTTTTAGTCGTAATCTATAGACAGTAATGACTGTCAGTGTGTTAACTGTACAAACAAAAATCTGAGAAAATTCAGTAAAAYAGGTCACAATCTCTTTGGATTGGCATTTTTTCTGCAGCAACTATTATTGTGTTCAGTCTGTTGTTTCTGATGTATAAGAGTTTGATTGCATGCATTCTTCATAAAGAAATGTACACAACTTGTTTGTTTTAGGCTTGACTATTAATACTGATCAGAGTTGTAAAGTAACTAAGTACAAATACTTCTTTACTGTTCTTAAGTAGAATTTTTGGGTATCTGTACGTTACTTCAGTAATTATTTTTCAGCCTACTTTTTACTTCTACTTCTTACATTTTCACACAGTTATCTGTACTTTCTACTCCTTACATTTTTTAAAAAGGCAAGAAGTAGAAAGTCATTAATTTTATTTCATTTTTGCTTGTTTTCATTCCAGCTTGTTATTGTAAAAAAATAAATACTATCCATATAAATTGTGCCTCCTAGATAGAGTGAATTTATTGTGATTGAATGAGAAGTATAAATATATAAAATTCTGATACCGTATTAGTTTGTACACAAATAAAACATGTCACACTCCTGCAGGACATAATCATTAAAAAAGGACTATGAATKATATTATTGTATTTGGTCGCAGCCCTCAGATAGATTTTCATTTTGGGGAAAATGTTTGGGCAGCCTTGATATATGTATATAAACTGAAACAGATAGACTTCTGCATCCTAAATTTAACATGAATTATTTATTTTTATACTATATAGTAATTTCTGCATTGTTTTGGGGAGGTCACCTCCTAATAAATGTCCTTACAGAAAATCTAACTGATCATTTTAAATCAATACTTTTACTTTTAATACTTGAGTACAAAACATCAAATACTTTGACTTTTACTCAAGTAATATTCCTAAAGGAGRCTTTAACTTTTACCAAAGTCATTTTTTGGTAAGATACTTGTACTTTTACTCAAGTATCCATCTGTGGTACTTTATACAACACTGGTACTGATACTCCAGAAACTCAAACATATCTGTCAACATACAATGAACCAGCAGGAATTAATGACATATTGCCTTTTCTATTTCTTAAGAGCTTTTATATTTGTACTTTCACTCAAGACTCAGGTATATTCTTGTGCAGAGATCACCAGTCAGACAAAGAATGAATTTAATGCAAAATAACTAAGAGAGTATAACTACACATGGACACTAAGCTTTAAATGACTTACTGTTATATTTTGAATAGGAAGAATTAGATACAAGTTRGCAGCACTGTATATTGCATTTGTGAGGTTCACACTTCCTTTCAGGTTTCATTTAAACTATTTAGTCTAGTGTCCCACATTGACYGGAGTATTTGCCCCACCCCAAACAGATAACAAATAATGCTAGCGGGGAAGTTATTTCTAAGCAGCAATGCTATCCCGTCAGCACATTTCGCTCTCTTCTTTCACCCAGACTCCGATTATTTCCCTCACCTGTCTGGCTTTCTTCCCCATCCTGCCCGCTTGATTCAATTAATACTCAGTCAAAGCGAGTATAAAAGTGCAAAAAATCAATTCATCGAGCTTCAGRAAAAAAAGCCATCTCTTCTTTTGTGACTTCCCCCCTGCTATCGTAATGGTCGTTTACATATTATGCCCTKTAAATTGTTGAGTGCCTGTCCTGACTTGTGCTCTGCTTCTTCGTCTTCCCCCCCAGTCCCAGGGAAGGGAGGCTGTTGTCTTGTCTTTGCTCTGTCAGGGTTCTGACATCCCAAATTTGTGGCTGTGCTTGTGCAGGCATCCCACGTAAGTGTGTGCATGCTTGTATACAGGGACCGCTTGTTATTCCCAGGGTTGAGGCTCACTGAGGCCTGTGTTTCTGTGTGTTTACAGCTCTGGGGGCTTGTTGCCTCCTGACTACAAGAAAGACTGATGAATAAATAACATCCTACTCTCTCTAGCTCACCCTCTCCGAGGCCTTGAAGTGTGTGCATGTGTGTGCACGCTCGTATTTGCAAGTTTGTGCGCAGGGTGTGTACACTCGCTCCTGTTTGTGACCATGCATTTCTCAGCGCGAGTGTGTGCTTGTGTCTTCAGCATCTCTCGGTGGACCAGGCTTCTCCTTCATCTGGCTGATTCCTGGCCCCCTCTTGGCAGCAAGTTCTCATAGAGGGATTGCTCTCTAAGGTTGCAAGGGACAAACACACAGATGGAGGGGGAAAACATCCTCTTTATCCTATACATCAGTAGGAATATGCAGAAGCCTGTGTGTGTGTGTGCCTGCTTTTGTGTTAGTCAAAGATTGTGAGGCAAAAAGAGACATCCGCAGAAAAAGAATGCATTAAGCAGTGTGTATTCTGCTTAAAAAATACATCCACKGTGCTCCAATTTATTTCAAAGAAGCTGCTTTAATTAACCGTGAATTCTCTCCTGTTAAAGGCCACCTATTTATCCTGACTGGACACAGTTTGCATTTCATTRCCACAGTGGAAAGCAATGAGAGTTAATACATCGACCAACAAATAAATGCCCCTTTTGCAAGTAATGTTCAAGTGATTGCCGCAGTGGCTATAAAAGAGTCTCTTGTTAGCACTATAGCAGCTCTATATTCATTTGTCTCTTGCGGCTGCTTATAAAACGCAAGCAGGAGGGGGAAGTGGTTTTATTTACATGACATTATGTTACATTAAGTGGTTGCACTCAATTAGGAAAGCCATCACAATGGTTTTAAGTCCCTAATACAGTCTGCTGAAAGAGACCATGACTTGCTAATAGGGTGTAATTCCTTTTGTATCTGTATCCATGTGCGATGGAAGGGAGAGGAAGGGGGGCAAATCCGTATCATCAGTAAAAACAATGCATCAATTAAGCAATTAGCGAGGAACAAACTGGGCAGCTTTCCAAACCCTCCCAATAAGGCACTGTGCCAAGGGGGCTTGTAATGTTCATTATACCCACATCACAGAGATGGAAGGGGAGAGAGAGTAAAAAGAGAGAGGCTTGTCTTTTCATTTGTAAAGTCGAGGCATTTGTCTGCCAGCGTGCTGACGTTTTGTTCCACCAGATGTGCTTTTTAGCGAGGCCACATGGTCGGTCAAGGCTGGGGGGAGAAGGTGGGCACGGGTGCCGGCTTGCGAGCGGCGTCTTGTGTACGGCGGTGGCACCGAGCGGCCTTTTGGCTGCCATCTGATTAATTAAGACTTGAAAGGGGCCCAGTGGCAGCAGGGTTTTAATTGTGGTAATTGGGGTTAATAAGGTGCCATTACACGCGCTGATCACAAGTATTGTTTCATCCAGATGGGCAAATTGAGCGGGGTTAAACACTGATGGTAGAATGGATGGGAGGAAAGATTTGAGATGGGGGGGGGGGGGGGTCCTGGAAGAAGAGGCAGGACTTGGCAGGCGTTCATGCCATTCTGTTTCTGCATGTTAACACCATGTACCTGTCGAGCACTAAAAGGCTAATGCAGTGGAAAGTGGTAGTAAATTGCCAACCCTGTTATACAAAACTGTTTTATTTTTGTGAATAAAACTTCAACACAATGAATTTAATTATTAACAATATTGTCATTTTAAACTGGTGCATTAACTTAAATCTTTTTTACTAAGACGTAGTTTTAGTTTTAGATCACAGCTTTCTCTTTTATTTATCATATCACTTTCCATCAAACCAGATTTAAAAGAAACTTTCAGAAAACTTTCTAATTCCACACAACTGAACTTCTTATCACCACGCCTACATTGTGTTATTATCCTCTATCCATGTATATAAGATCCTGATCTTAAACATAGCCGTTATTAGCTCCTGCCAAGCTTAGTTTGCTCTGTTTTTAAATTGATTGGGTCTTTTTTTTCCTGGCACTGCAACTCTTTCAATTATTCATTTTGCAGTAACTATAATCCCTGSCAGGATCTTCCATGAGCATCTACATTCATTTTATCCACAGCGTTTGCCCACACATTTATCATTAAGTGTCGGTTAATTCCTTGAGTGTTTTGTTAGAAAGTCAATGGTAATTAAGTCATCTGATAATGATAAATGCGTGCAATATAAACATGTAGGAAAGTGGAGAAACTCTATGCTTTGCTAACCATGACAGGTGTATTTTTCGCTTTGATTTACAGCAAGAGGAGCTTTAATGACTTAAGAGGAAGCCAAAATTCAAAATCAGCCTCTTCAACTAGTTTTTATAAAGGCTGTTGAAAGCTAAAACTTCCTTTCACTTAAGCAATATCACTGAAATGAGAAACATCTTGTACCAAAATGATGCAGAAAAGCTGGACTATTGTAATTCTTTAATATCTAGTTGTCCAAAAATCTCTTCAATTGATACAAAACGCTGCTGGTTTAGTTCTGATGAAAGATAGTAGGATAAACCTTTTCTCCACTTTTCCCTTCTTTCCACCGGCTTCCTGTCAAATTCTGAATAAAATTTTAAATCTCACTTMTAATGAATAAAACTCTGAACAACCAAACTCCATTTTGTAAAAAATAAAAACCGAACCTGATTGTCTATCTTTATTCAAACAGAACACTTCCCTGTTAGACAGCAGGTTTGGTTCCACAAGTTTCTAAAAGTAGAATGGTAAGCAGAAATGTCAGTTGTCAAACTTCCTGTTTCTGTCCAAGAGACTGGCACTTTGTCTACTTTTAAGTCTAGGCTTAAGACTTAACTTTTGGGGAAATCCTTTAGTCTTTCTTCCCATAAAAACCTAGACCAAGACCAGTCATTCTGTGTTTTTTGTGTCTCCTTCCTGTCCTCTCTAACCCCAGCCAGTCCAGGCAGATGGCTGCCCTTCCGGAGCYTGGTTCACCTGGAGGACCCTTCCTGTTTCAAAGGAAGTTGTTCCTTTCCCCGTCACCAGATTAAAATGGAGTGAAGATTCAACACAATCTTCCTGATGAAGTACTTCCTGATCTTACAATACTTGACAGAAGAGAGACTGAATGTGTTTAATAGCAAATGGTAAATATATTTTACCTTATTTGGTTAGTTTTTTTATCTTATTTATTAAATACCAGGTAAGTAACACTAGTAGCACTAATACCAGGTATTTATTAGGTAGGGACCAGGTAATTAGTCAGTAAATACAAAGTCTATACCCAAGAAACACAAGGTACATGAAACATATTTACCAGGTAAATGCAAGTTAAATATCAGTGTAAGTAGTCAATATTTAGCTAAGTATTAGGTACCTAGCAGATTGGTGCCAGGTATGTACCAGGCAGTATTATGTATTGCTATCTGGTTTAATTTTATTTATACTACATGTAAATTGTGTACATTCAGAATCTGTCAAGAAACAATGAACTACATTATACTCCCTCTCAGTTTAGGAACAACTTTAGTGTGTCCCAGTGATTTAAGCTAACATGGCAAAGCTCCGCGGAGTGTGTCATTTTCACCTGCTGACAGCAAGCATAAAGAAAGGAGCGAGAAAGAGGTACTGATAGGGAAAGAGAAAGAGTGAGACAAAGAAGAAAAAAAAAAGGAAAAAAGACGGCTCATCCCTGGTGGTGCGGCACTGCTTCGTGGTCTACCTTTYTGTCAGCAGAGAGACAGAAGAACGCCAAGCCAATTAATCAAAGTCAGATGTGGCTGGATGCCTGAAGTCACTCATGATCCCCATGCTGCCCCTCCCTGCACCCAACATGCACACAAACACCACACACACACACACACACACACACACACACACACACACACACACACACCAACCCATCTGTAGGTTTCTGGAACAAAGCATTTGGCTCAGCCTCTTTTGTGCTAATCAATGTGAAGAGAGCACTCAACATAATTGATATAGGATGATGTTTTTTCCTAGTTAAACTCAGCCTGCACGCGCACACACACACACACACACACACACACACACACACACACACACACACACACAC
>NW_013952560.1:513887-536295 GCF_001266775.1 Austrofundulus limnaeus | reverse complement strand
CACACACACACACACACACACACACACACACACACACACACACACACACACACTGACACCCACCAACCCATCCTTATCAAACAACACTGGAGTTATCCCACCAAGTGAGAGTTGAGTTTAGTCTTTTCATTGAGATGTAAATCAGTGATACCTCATTCCCCTAAGACCCCAAAATGCACAGATCATCTCCTTCGCTTCTCCTTAAATTTGTCTAAGTGGCACTTTTGCTTAAAAGCCAAAGAAACAGCACATTTAAAATTAGAGGCGTTGTGTCGGCTCTTGATGTCTCATCAGATGCAGTGCTCACCTTCACACTTTTTCTTCCCCTCTATGTGATTCTCTTCCTCATGACAACAAAAAAAGAAAAACGCATAGGCAAGTCCTTACATCGAATAAAAGCACTTTCATCATATAAAAATCTTTTCTCTAGCAAGCTATGGAATCTTAGCATTTTTTTTCTTCCTTCTTTTAACTGCACACAAAGTGATCTTTATCACTGGAACCATAACTACTAACTTGACTACAGTCACTCAAGTGGCATTAAAACACTGGTGCATTTAGAATCTCATATGAATAAAAAGAAAAATGATTATCACCAATTTTGATGACTCTTGACAACCAAATTGATAGATCAATTTTAAGTTTATTTGAATAATTACAACCCTGTAAAACTCAGTYCTTTTTCCTTTTCTAAATAAATTTGTGACTATTTACTTGTTTATTTTGACAAAGGTTTAATGTCTCTTTGGTAGAGGTGGGGTGTTAGATTGACTCCCTCCATTCCACTAGGGTGCTCTATAGGTTGTTAACGTTTGTTCTGAAGTACATTGTGTGAAACCAGAAGTGACTTTGCCACCGATAAAAGGAGCAACATTTAAAAAAAACTTATGAAAACGTCTACATTTACAATGAAATAATTGCCCAACCCCATTGCCCTATTGCAATATGAGGCATGTGTGTACACGTGAAGAGTATTTTTTGTGTTATAAACTAACAAGAAAATTTGTTTTCCGTATGTGAGTGTGCTGGAGAGATTAGCATTATGCTAGYGGTTTTCTATGGGGTTTAGACTGTATATTAGCAGCTAATTACAATGGTAATGGTGTTTCTTTCACCGTTTGGATTAATATTGGGGGGCTCAGCTTGGCTTGGAAGTAAGAAAGAGGGGATTTGAGTAAAATAAGTTTAGAACCACTGCTTTAATGTATGTTGAATTACCAAGATGTCACGTAATCAGACAGCGCCTAATTTCTTTCRTTAAATTAGAGAGTGCTCTTGCCAATGGCCATTTTGGAGCTCCTGCCTTTTGATGCTTCCTAACTCAAGTCTAACATTAAATGTACTCATGGTTTTGTTTTGTTTATATATGACAGAGCAGAAATAGTCTTTCTGGGTTTGGAAAGAAATTTCAGTCRCAGTGTTGCTTTAAACCACCCTCCTTGTACTCTCTGAACTGCTTCACTTCTATCCAAGCTGAGACAATTTGTTGCATTTTATACTTATTTTTGAGATATTTTTACAGCTTACTTATATACACATTTATTTTTAGTCTCTGTTGCCCTAAAAGGGAAATCTAAGTTGGTGGAATTACCATTTACAAAGGGACATCAATGAGTTGCATAGTGTACACTTCCAACAATGAGGGAACCTTTTCACAAAGAGAAGTGTTTTATGCRGTACAACAAAACTAAAACATGTATAACTCAAACTGTTTTAATCACTTATGTCTTCCTTWCTGTATCTTTCCATCTTTCCTCATTCAAGTCCTTCCTCTTGCTCCTCCTTTTTTACTTTTCTAACTCCCGTCCCATCCCTTGACGTAAAAGCCAGATGAAGCTCTAATAGAGTCCATGGGGAGTCAGCATTTACCACATCTGAAGCAAACAGGCAGGTCTCCTCTGCTTTCTGTACCACCGAGGGCCTYGCTCTCACTCCCTCCATGCTCCTTTCTATTAACACCATCTCCAACAGCTTCTCCTGCAGAAAGCCCTCAAATCTCCACCGTCCGCCCCACAGAGCTTTGCTAGCCAGTCCGAGTTCTCTACAGCTCGTCTTTGATGTGTGCCAATGTTCAACATGCTGCCTGCTTTTGTCAAGGCACTTCTGAGACAACTGAGGTAGACAAAGATAACAGCCCACATCACACTGGTGGAGACTACGTCCCATTGTGGATGTGATACATAAAAAAAAGAGAAGCTCAAGAAAAAACCATATTGGCTGTGACAGCAACCCACAATCCTCCACAAGASAACTACCGATGTGGATGTGTGTTCTTCCCAAAGCCCCTGRAAGAATGCGGCCAACTGTTGAGCAGTGATTTAAAAGCGCACAACTTTTTCTTCATTCATTCACATAATGTTGGATAACAATGGCAAGCGAATCTGACATCAACCCACTCTAGACAGAGTGGGGCAGTGCAAAACAGACAATGACCTTTAAAAGACAATATGCTAATAAATAGCTGCGGCGAGGGCCTCGGCACTCCAGACAAAGGGACCTTGGGAAACCGGCAGAGTTTTAATCAGGTGCAGCTCTTTCAAAAAGAGCCCGTGGCCACATAATTGATCCCAAAAGGTATGTCCCCACGCAGAACCTTGGGATGCCATTCCATTACTATAAAGAACTAATAGCGCTCTTTGTTTTGCTCTCCGGGAGGATGGGGAGATTTAAAACTATTGTATATTCTTGTGCCTACAAAGGCCACAAATGGTAAGCATTTTAATGATGAAAATGTTTTGATGTCTTACACCTCCTGAATATGGAAGAAGGCTGGGTGTGTGTTTTGCCCCTCTGGTGACAGAGGCACAGGCAAACAGCCTAGCAAAGATGAAAAAAAAGTGATGAATTCAGTCACTGAATCAGTGCTATTACTGATTCCAGTAGGAAGAATTGTTAACGTGTGTGTTTGCAGAGGTTTGTGGACACGAGGTGAAAGGGAAAAATGCCCTCTCTGGGTAAATCTGCACTTTCTGCCATTTTGCTTCGTGATGAGAACAAGGCATCCATATTAGAATTATATCAGCATTTCTGTCACTTCCTAAGCAGAGTATGCACAAATGTATATGCAGACTCAAACACACATGGTGTCTTCACTCAATTCAGGGCAAGTACACAATGCTACTTCCTGGGTTAGGAAAAGATACCAAATGCTCCATTACACATAACACAGAAATAAAAATGTTTGAAAAAGGGAGAGAACTTACTTACTTCTCTCCTCCTTTACTTATGAGAGCTGCCACTGATTTAGCGATAAAGATGAGATAAATGAGCGTGGAGCCTGCCAGTGGTTGCAGCGGACTGCCAGAACGCTACTCCCAAGTACAGTTAGTCAAAGCTTTTGTCTGCCACCGCAATGTAAACACATGTGAACTCTTGGCAGGGGAAAACACATCTTGGCTAAACTGTGGTTTATACTGATTACAGACTTGCAGATGATGCAAATTCTGCTGGAGAAAAACATCACATGAGGAGGGATCCGCTAACTCCCGGTTGTCAGGTGAAACTTCAGCGGCCTGCTGCCGCCGCTGCAGAGTCTGGTTACATTGGCTCGAGCGGAAAGCTGTGATCTCTTGTTTAGAGAAACAGCACAATTTCTATGCTCAGTTTAACAGTTTTGAGAAGAAACTCCAGACAGAGGTGGTTTCTGAAATTGCTGTTTTGATACAGAGTGCATTAGTGGAACCGTACAAACTTTTCGTCTTCAGCTAATGCATGGGGGTGGAAAAAAAACACAGAGCGTTGCGGTTTTAAATGTCACCAATCTACACTGGAAGTGATTTTTGGAAAACAAATCTGGTAATTGCATTACACTCTCCAGCCATAAAGAGATCATCTTTCCCAGCTGGATAAACGCAACATACGCAGCGCAAACATCAACTTAAACGTGAAACAGGATACCGATCAAAAGCACGATACCTCAATTTATTCCCTGCAAGTTCAGGATAAACATTGAGAAAAGAGCGGCACAAGAAATCAAAAGTGTTTTACAATATGGATCGGAGTCTTGAGCCTGAAGCCAGCAGTGGGAGACAGATCCCAAACATTAACGTTTCGATTTGAATAACAGTTAAATGAATCAAATCAAATTACCTCCTCCAAGAACAGTCAAGACTCAGGCATGCTTGCAACCTAATTCTTCCAACTTGAGTAAGTGGTGTAAAGCTTAATGAATATCGCACGCCAAACATTTTGGACCAGGTCGACGGCTAAATGTTTCCTTAATTGTCAAGAAAATTAATGGACAATAGAGGCTTTCTCGCAATTTTCAAATTACCAACGGGTCCTTTAATTGTCAGATTGAAAATCCAAGGACAGAGTCGTCCTACAATGCCTCCATCACGCTAACATAACGCCTTGCCTCCAAACCATCCCATAAAATCCCATTGCTGCACTTAATTGTTCAATATGAAGCCAAAGCATCTGAGGTAATTCGAATGTCTTTCTCCGATGAATATGT
This sequence comes from Austrofundulus limnaeus, assembly GCF_001266775.1. Classification (NCBI taxonomy): domain Eukaryota; kingdom Metazoa; phylum Chordata; class Actinopteri; order Cyprinodontiformes; family Rivulidae; genus Austrofundulus; species Austrofundulus limnaeus. Next base: position 531,839 of record NW_013952560.1, on the reverse strand, counting down.
GCAATTGTCCTCTTTCCCTATTCTAATTTAATGCCATCTGGGGAAGGTGATTGGCTCTGTGTTGCCACTGCTGCCAACCGGGGTCAGCCTAACCATCAAGCGCTGTAATTGAGTAGTTAGTGGCAATTTTCTCCCCTAATTTCCATCTGCGAAATCCGGGCCTGGCATGGCAAATAGCACATTACACAGGCACGATTGTGGCAAAGTGTAATAACATCGTTTCCACAGTTTGAAAACTTCCTCTGAACAAATGAGAATCACTGCCGTTCATGTCATTTTGAAAACTCCCTCCTTCCCCCTGAACTCCTTCCTTGATCTCACACACACAAACATGCTGGGGAACACACAAGGCAGGCGCAAAATAAAGAATCCGGCAACGTCCCATTAACATATAGATAATTAGCTGCTCAAACTGCAGCCCAGCCCTTTAACACCCTAATCCCCTGACAAAGCCTTTGACTAGCTTTATCGGAAAACACCATGTTGACGCAGACACAGCTCTTAGGAGGCCATCTTGTTTGGCTTATTCACCATGACATGCTTCTATCAAGGCAAGATGAAGGAGGCACTGATTTATGGGAGTGTAATCCATAACCAATGTCATTTCTTGTGTATTTTCTTGGGGGAGAAAACGCCAGGGTGGAGTTCTAAACTAATGGAGCAGCAGGTTTGAACACTTTTGGCTGAGAGATTTATGGCGATCGTAAAGCAACGTCAGGGACAAAGAAGAGTGGAAATATGAGTCGTACATCTAATGGCTTTCGGTTATCACAGAATTTTACACAATGCAAAACACACAGGCGCATACAACTCCACACAAAAGGAGGTTATATTACCATTTTATCACGTCGGACGTGCGTGCTTATTCAAATTCTAATGATCTTGCTTTAGAAAAGGAATGAAATTAAGAAATTGTTATTTGGAGCAATACATTAGGCGCCTCGGACTTGAGACAGGATTTTCCAACTAACATAAATTCAATTTTATAACTCCGGATGGAAAGACTCCCTGCTTTTTTCCGCCCCTTCATCCCTTCCCTCTCGTTTTTAAACATTTTGTAATTACTTTGACGCAGTACATCAAAAGCGAAGTAATAATAGTTGTAATTTAATCTATTCATACAAGTCATTTTCATAAACTCCTACCTCTCCCTGCTTAATGCGCATTTCATTCATTATTGATCATGCCTTGATGATGTGGTAATGACAACGGCATTGTTTTTTTCTCTCCTTTTTCTTAAATGTAGACCTTGTGATTCAGGGTTTTCATTATAGGGCAGCACACCAGGCCTCTGGATTATGAAGGGCAAACAAAAGATAATTAACATGAAGAGGGATGCAGAACAGTTATCCCCTCCCAGAGTACCACCAGGCGCTACCATCACCAGGCCCATTCTCCCTCAAAATGGGCCTGGGTCTTTGTGCGCGCTGTCTAGCTCCCCTTCAGTCAAACAACATCATTACTGAGTACTATTTTTTCCTCCTTTCAATCCATCTCTCATCACCTCCCTTCTCGCCGATTCTATTTTTTTCTGACGGGCGATCCAAATTGGACAGGATCCTCCTTCAGGTCGGACTTGTTTGAAACGTTAGACTGAAACTCAATGATTTCATCGCACCACGTAATGTTTTTGAGTGGATGACAGCTGGAAAGTGGCCTCGTTGGCGTTAATTCTTCCGATTTCAGAACGACGGGTAGATTGCCGCGACACTGAAGAGCTTTCGGTTCTTGGWTCGCTATCAAGAAACCACCAGGAGAAAAGAGGTGTAATTTCACAATAAAAGAAGCTGGCAAAACATTTGAAAGAACGAACAAGATGGCTTTTTTTCATATCACTGAGAGAAATCTGTGATGTAAAGTGAAATTTGCATGCTTGCACGTCACGACAGGGTACGAATATTTATTGGAAATCCATAACTAAACCAAGAAAGTCTATTTATTTTCAGTTTGTCACAAAGAGTTGCAGTTTCCTATGGGTTTGGCCACACTGGTTTTAACCTGTCTTCCTGTCCACTGACCATGCTCAGTCCTGCCACAAAACCCACTATAGTCTGTGACAGACTACTTCCAGTGAAAGCCAAGGAGTTTTTTTTTTATTAAGGAGTAGGGACAGCATTCATTTTTTAAAACCTCCTCAATAAAATATCATACGGTCGCTCCACATTCCTCAGAATTATAATGACATGAATATTTAAATTTAAATGCATTCTGAGCACGCCGGTTTTCTCTTCTTCACTACGGCATCAGATCTCATTTTCTACTTAAGCTCCTCCATCATGTTTATGCATATCCACATGCATGATACATATCTCTTTTTTTTAAAGCTCCTTAATGCAGGCCTGATAATTTTGCTTGACTTTAATGGGGAATGACTCCTCATTGGCACGCTTTTTCTCTTTAAGACAAAAATAAAAAAATATGATCAAATGCCCCTTTCATGTGGAACAGAGGCCGCGTTTGAAACTTCCCACTCCCTCTTTCCCTCCGATGCCGCGGCTGCGAGTAAATAGATCAAAAAAAGGAGGCGCAACTTTATATTCTAGTTTTGAAGCATTCTGTAATTGGACGCATTTAATTGATATCCCTCAAGCTCGTAATTATAATGCAAAAAAAGATCGACAAGGAAACACATTCCTTTATCACAGCCATGCTATTTGGCTTCTTTTTTTAATGAATGAATACTTGATAAAAAAAAAGGGGGGGGGGCGACAAAGTAGCATGACAAAAATGAGAGAGAGGTAAAGTTTGTGATGCTTTTTAGCAAAAGAATGGTAAGTAGTGATTGATAATTTTACCACGTATCATTATGTTGGATAACAGAGCCCCTTATGAGGTTGGAGTGGACCCTTGTGAGTTTGGCTCTTGGGGAGCGCACAGTTTGATCTCCCCTCCTCCCTGACAAGGAGCTATCACTGATGGAGACAGAACAGAGCGCAGATGAAGACATCTGCAAAGTGTCTGTTTTGATGCACAGTCTGTTGGACTCTAACATAAAGACTGACTGTTTTTTTGTCACATTTCTTAAATGATGGCGTCCACGTTGCAAACAAATGGATAAATTCTACGTGTAAAGGGATTTAAGCAACACAGTGTTTGATTTTAATGTTAAGACAATACCTAATTAAAGGATTGGAATTCATCAAAGGAATGCATGAGGCAGGAGTTTTAAACTAAGATAATTTTGTGTTGAAAGATAAAACTATTATCAAGTCGAAGAATAAATATATTTGAAAGGAGTCCATTAATGCATTACGATTTATCGTTTGTCTAAAAAATGTCTTTATGCCTGACAACCTGTTGAGCAAAAGAGTTCTCAGCCACACACACACACACACACACACACACACACACACACACACACACACACACACACNCACACACACACACACACACACACACACACACACACACACACACACACACACAAAGTCTTATTCACCTGTCAATGTGATTCACTCTCACTGAAGTGTCGGAGCTGTCGAGCTCGAGTGAGACGAGGGAAGATGGGGAGGTAAAATTACGGACGCAGCACCTATAGGATCCAGTCAGAGCTGTCACACATACAATATGCAAGAGCCAAATGACTAAACGGGCCTACATGAACGAATGTGTCTGGACTTCATTTACACTCTTTCCCTCCATGATGACTAATGTCTTTCTTTCTCCATTTGCCTCCAAAAAAAAAAAGGAAAAAAATTGAAGCTAAGATATGACAAGTGACCAAGATGGAACAGTGAGGCAGGGACAGCCAACTTTATTATCACCTGCTGATGAGAGGCAAAGGTGGACAATAATATTTTTATGCATGTCTATATGTCTGTTATCATAATATCTCATAAACCACTGAATACATTTTAATGAAACATCTCAGAATAAAATGATTGTAGTCAAACTCTGGCTTAAAAGATAGCAGGTGATTTTAAAACGTATGTAAAAAAAAAATCCATTTCAATTTTTAACTGTCAGCAACAAGAAGAACAAATTCTAATCTGGAATGACTAAAAAAAAAAAGTCAGTAATGACCGTTTTTGCAGGTGTTCTGCTGGTGTGACATTACCAGACGTCTACAGAGAGCGAAGCACGAAGAGGAGCGGCTAAAGAGGGCTGAGCAAGACCAAAGAGACAGGATCAATTTCAATCCTCTTGATCCCATGACCCCTAAACCCAGAGTCTCCCAGGGAGAAGCAGCGGAGTGCGCCGAGACTGGGCCACTTTGAAGTTGGGTCTGGGAGGAGGCTACTGTAGATTGGCTAAGGACTGGAAAACACTGCTGTGTGGGTGTGTGTGTGTCGGTGTGTGTGTGTACACGTGCCCCCTCACTGCGTGTTTGTGCCTGTGGAGAGGAGTGGGAGGGTTTGAGGTAAATGGCGGTAACGTGGACACATCCATGGATGAAATGGGAGACCAAGGCAGATGGGGGTACTTGGCATTTCCTGCGCCTGCTTGTTTGTTGCTACCTAATGAGCTCTCGGACTCCATTAATGAGAGGACTGAATCCATTATCATCATCATTTCAAAAGGAGTCCCTGGCTCTAAACAGCTCCCCACATTAGCAGGACTTACCCTTGTTGCACCGTTTGATCAGTGGAGGCAACAGGGGTGGGGACACACACACACACACACACACACACATCTACACAAACAATCTTGTTAATATTTCACAGCCTTTATGTGGACACAAGCCTGCAGATGCTTTTAAACACAAAATAATATGTATTTCAAACTTAAAAGCAGCTTCTCATGCATGTAAAATTTTAAGAAGACATCACTATGTGGTCTTCATATCAGAATGGAGTAAAATAAAACATTGATAAAAATCCGTATTTATGATTTCATTTATTATTTAATTTTAAATTGGACTTAGAAATAACATGTTTAAAGCTTAAGGTAAATTAGCAAACAAACTATTAGCATAAATCGATTACTCCTTATCATATTTTACATCATTTTGTTTCAGAAACTTTGAAGAGAGCACAATTAGTTCTTGCTATTATGGTTGAAAATATAAATACAGTATTCATTTCCATGTGATTTTTTGGTCAAAACTACAGACGTGTCCCCAGAGCCACAGGTTTTACACTCCTATCTTCAGTACATAAAACAAAAAAATAAAATAAAATAAAAATAAACTAAAGTTTTGGTAAAGTTTGAAAAGTGACATGATATTTCTAACAATTAGTATTAAAAGTTCAAGATTTATTTAATTTTGAAAAAAATTTATGTCGCTTTAATTCAGAAAAAATGAGACTCTTTGGCTTGAAGTGATTAAATATTGTATTTTGTTTGGACCAATGTTTCAAACAGTTTTTGATTGATACTGTAAGAAAAGTTCAAGTAAAACAGGATAAACAAACAGTGAAGGGAAAAAAAGCAGAGCTGCTGGATAATCTCTTGAATGAAGGACAGCATCAGCAACAAGGAAAGACAAACCAAGTGGTGGAGAGAGAGAGAGAGAGGGAGAGAGAGAGAGAGAGGTTTGGGGGTGGAGAGGGAGTTAAAGTAACAATAAATAGGGCGCCCTCAAGGAGCACTGATAGAATAAGGCTGTGATTCATAAACACAGAATACGCAGTGATATAATGACACCCCAGCAGAAAGGGACAGATTCCATTTCCATCGCCTTCACCACCTTTTCCAGCAACATCAAAGGACCAATTAAGGTCCCAGTGAAGCTGGCCGTCACGGCTGCAGTGGAGGTCCTGTCAGAGTTAGCCTGCCCTCGGTGCTGCTGTCTCTGTTTCAACCTCGCTGCTGACACTAGTGACAAGGACCCCTTACTGAACCTGCCTGCCTGCCCGCCTGTCTGCCTCAATTCCAGTTACCCAATATATGCATTCCTGTCTGTCGCTAACTCCATTTTTTTTATTTGGGCTCACTCTTCTCGCCCTCTTCCTTTCTTTTTCCTCACCTGCACTTGACTCCTATAGTTTCCTCGCCTTTTGATCATCCTAATCTACAGCATTTCTCTCTGTTAAATGCTTTGAATTTGCCCATTACACAGTGCCACTCCTCTGCAGTACGACAAGAGCTGGCAAATAGTGCTCAGAACTGAGCATTGTCATAAAAGAAGAAACACTCTCTCAGTTTGATAACTTCTTCATTGCACCGCTCACCCTCTCGTGTTCTCCTCATGTAACTTTGGAATTACTGAAATGTTAACGCGCCTTTGCTGCCTTTGATATTTAAGACAAAAGGGTACAGATGTGCAGGCTGTGCGCGTGCAGACACCGGGCCAAGTGGAAATGTGTGTGTGTGTGTGTGTGTGTGTGTGTGTGCGTGCTTTAATCTCACTCGTTGTCACGCTCCAAAGAGTTCCTCCTCACTGTGTGTTTTTCCGAATGTCTTCGGTTCATCCTTCGCCTACCTCTCTGCCCTTTCCCCACACGCAATTCCCACACTTAGAATGGCGACGAGAGCGGCGCAGCGCCAGAAGACACTGGCAACAATTAATGAGGGAATGTTTTCAACCCACTGCTCATGTTGTGGCTGCTGCAATTGATTTTATCCGATTAAAAGCCAGATTAAGAGGAGTTACACTTCTGTGACAAAAAAAGAAGGAAAAATAATGAGATTTATGAAAAGAATTAATAATTTTAACATTTGTAGGAAAAAAATAATAAAACTCTATTCTTGGGATGTTGGAACAATTTTACTGCTTAAAGAGACAGTAGGGGTCTGTGGAAAGGTTATAAACAATTAATATCTTACCTGTTGTAGATAGCTCTTTGAACAGCCAGAGTTTTATTCTGACTAGATTGATCAAAGTGGAATGTCTCAATCTAAATGTCTAAAAACATGAGTGTCAACCGTTTAAATGCTTTTTATTACCAATACTGTTATTTTATTTGTAACATTTGATTTGTAATAAAATAACAAATCTATGTTGGCTTTTAGCCTCACTCAGACTATTCATTAGCTTGTTGGTCCAATTAGAAATAATCAGAATTTCTATTTTCATTCAATATGCCTCTCTGTACTGAATTCCTGTCAGTTTCAGGACCCAATTTTTGCTTTTATAAATTGTGAATCACTCTAGTGAATATCTGATCTATTAGTTGCCTACATAGACTGATTGGTACAGCAAATAATAAACACAAATTATGTGAGAAAAATGCTCTGGTTTCTTTCCATCAGTCCCAGAAATTTCTTCCAGAAAGTTAGGAGTTTCTCAGCATGTAAGCCAGAATTCATATCTGGCCTTTTTGCCTTTTTTTTCTTCAGAAGTGGAACCCTTCTGGATCTTCTTTCAAGCAGCCATTTATGATTCAAACAAGAAATTCACAAGAAATAAGAGCATAGAATGTTATCAATGAATTTATACCTATGTATTTTTTAGCTACTTGTATTTATTGTATATTATTTATTGATGCTCATTATTTTGTATTCATAAATTTGGTGTTTTTAATCTTAATTGTATCACATTGCAGTGTATGTGCAGGGTGATTTTAGAAAAGTGTAAATAAATGTGACTTTATCCAAACAATAGGCTCAAAAAGCTATCCACAACAGGTAAGATATTAAATGTTTATAATGTTTTAACAGAACCCATAATTAAAAGAGCTGAGCTATCGCTTTAAGGGAGCACATGCAAACAGACCCATGAGACTGTATCATGCTCACCTTAAAGSCTAATAATGATGCATCACAAATAAGATTGTATCATTATCCGGGGCGCAGGGACCAGAACAGGAAAAGCAGGTAAAAAAATGGATGGAGGGATTTTTATCATGGTGAAGTTCCATCCTGGAGACAATGGTGGTACCATGGCACAAAGGCAGCTCCTTCTCTTTCTACATGCCCCCCCCCCCCCAAACACACACACACTTATCATCCTCCCTCTCTTTGGTATCTTTCTAGTGCAGTGGCCTCCGTTTACCATCGTAACCCAAATTAGCTGGGCAGGCGTTATCCTCTCTCCTCATTTGGTGCCGTTAGGAGAGGGCGAGGAGGGGTGGGGGGGAGAAAGTGGCAGAATTTCCTCTCTGCCTCTGTGACAGCACTATCTGACAGCGTTTTACATCTCCCCTGCTCTCCCCTCACTACACTCCACTGTCAGACAAAGAAATTAATACCCCCAGTGACTGTGTTTTAATTAAGCAATTTCATGCAAATTACACATTTTAGATTGTCAAATAATATACTGCGCAAAATTGTAGGCAGGCTGATCTGATATGCATGGTGTGTTATTCTTCCAGGCACTGTGCACACATGGAAAATGAACAAAAATGCTAATTTCTAATCTATTATGCAAACAGTTCAGATACTTACATAGATTTGCACGCTTTTCTCGGGTAAATAGATCTCTTGAATTCTATGTATAGAAAGACGGGCTTTCTTGAGCAGCTTGTGCCATTGTTATTTATATTATTTTGTCCTCAGTTCAATCATATCTACTCTTGCTTTTCAAGCAATGTCTGCTGACTACATTTTGTCCTGAAATGCTGCAGGCTGCACAGTGGGATAAATAAATATAGAATAAATCTGCAAGTCTATCACTAAATACATTTAAAGACAATCAAAGGACTTGACACACATACGCACACCAAAAAATTTCTCATTTGAATAATTCTTAATGCAGCCTAATGAAAAAGAGCTCTAACTAATATTAGTAATCCACACTACTCTTCGTCATCTCCCATTAGCACATTGAACTTATTTGAAATTCATTATAATCCACAAGCCTTTTAGTGCACTGGCATCGGTAATGATGACAAAATGAATATAACATTATACTTTATTACAGTCGACTTGATTTAATCTGGGGTTGCCGCCATATGAGAGTCCTCAGAAATGCCCCTCTTGAAAACGGCGGGTGTCAAAAGTCAGCATGTGCAGGTAAGCGAGTCAAAAAGCAGGCCTTATTAACGGAAGGCTTGAGGAGGAGGTCTTGCTGTTTCTTTGTGATTCAAATCCATTTAATCAAAGGTTTGTTTCTATATGCTGCCACTTAATAGTGTATATTATGGCATACAATGAAACTCCAATGAATTGCAATCCATCCATTCTCTTCTAAAGAGGGGAGAAAAAGCAGGATAAGAGCAGGAGAAGGCGAGGCTAATGGCAGGGTATGAGCAAGTTGTTGACGTGCTTTCTGCATATTCAGAACAGTGTGCCTTTCATTTGTGCAATAAACGAGACTTCTCTCACCCCCCCTTCCTTTACCCAGTGGTATAATAAAATCTGTAGGAACAATAGGGAAACATGTTCACTGCGAAAGCTAAAACATTGTGGGGCAATTACAGTAGCTCTGAATGTTCCTGCTCAACATGACGCTGCACACAGGTCCCTCAGCTGTGCACTCCCGCAGTTAGGCTCTTTTTTTTTTTCTTTTTACAACAACGTACCTCTCAGCTTTTTGACCTCCTGCAGGTATTTTCTTAGAGACACTGGCTGTGTCCAAATTCAGAKGCTGGGTCTTTCGAAGGACCTGGCCTTCCTGGTCTAGGTGGGCCGAGTCCTCGGTCAAGTGGCTGTGAATTTGGATGGTCTAACCTCCCGTCCTCAGCCTGGTGTACAGTACGTCCTGTCAGATTGTTATTTAAAACTGTACTCCTATCTCTTGCTTCATCCAACATTATGAGCAGAAAAAAAATCTTTGGTCGGTCGCAATGCATTATGGGATAGGGTGGGCTGTGAGGAAGCAATGGGACCAATCCCTTAAATCGGGGCAAAAGGAGGACGTATTTGTTTGAAACATCAGAGGAGTCTTTGAATTTGGACAGACTCCAAAGTGGCGCAGTGACATAAACAGCCAACAAATTTGGCCTTCGAAAGACCCAACCCCTGAATTTGGACCCAGCCACTAAAAGGGCTAAATGAAGAACTTGAAACCAACCTAAACGACAGAAAAAAGTACAAACCTCTATGTTCTCATAGGTCCATAAACAGTTGTGTAACTGACATTTATTTTTAGGTTTTTTTTTTTTCCAAATAAAAAATTGGAGTTGACAGAATCCTCCAGTCTTGTGTTCCCTGTCTTACCTCTCTACATTAGTGTCTGTTAATGCCACTGAAAATCAAGCTGTACTTAGTTACTAAACTAAATGCTTCAAAGTGTAAGGAACAAGAATTAGAGAGAAAAATATCAGAGAATGCAACAGAACTAAAAACACCAGCATTTTAGAAGCACAACAAAAGAGACATTTTAAATATTTCCAATTTCAGCAAGAAGCAATATAATAGAATACATATATTTAAAAACAGCTTTTTCATGTTTAGTTTAGTTGTAATCTAACAGATTTCATAATATTCCTTTAGACTGTGCACAGATCATCTTCGTCATATAAAATGATTTCAGCTTTAAAGTCTAAAGCAAACGGCAGAGGGAGTTGTGCATTCCACGAAGCAATGCTAGGCCTTTCAAGTCTTCTGATTTGTATTTTTAATCTTTTTTCTGATCAGCCACATTAAGTTAGTTTAGTGGGAATAGAAAGGTAACACTTTGTGACTCCTGGGTGAACCCAGAGGCCAGCCGTACTCTGTGCCATGTCATTACAGGTTCTGTGGCTAGAAACAGAAACTCCGGTGACAGCCGGCGAGACAAGTCAGGGAACCATCAGCTGCACACTCCCTGGATATCGAGCTGGTGATTAGAAGCTTCTCCGTGCCAGCTGATTAGCACATGGCAACAGGCCTTATTGATCCCAGGTGGRAAGAGGGTAAATGTTTACGGTAAATTGCTCGGGTGATTCAAACACAGCAGTCGAGCATTTAAGCTCGCTGGCCAGGAACAAAGAGAGATTAGAATTGTAATTCAAGCCAATGTGGCTGGGACAATTTCTCTGCACAGTAATGGGCATGATGCAATATGATAAACAGAGTAATGGAGCGCTGGTAGGCATCACTACAACATTTCCCTTTAGTTTAATTATTGCAAAGAAATGTCATGGAAAGTTATCCCATTAAAAAGGGCAAAAAAAAGGGAATGAAAGCATTTTTACGATGGCTTCAGAGCATGAGTAATGAGGTATGCTCATTGAGAGCAAAATGACTCGGAAAGTTATTAGTCACAGATTGCAGGACAAAATATCCCAGCGATGCTTTGTTGTTGTCATGCAAATGCAAGTCAGGGGTGAAAAATGAGATCTCTTAAATCATCTTTGGTAAAGAAACACAACTTGAGCATTATTCACAAAAAAAGGGTCGGAGAGGGCGGAAAACTGGAAATCATTGCATCCTTTTCCTTCTCTCCGTCGTTCCTGCGCGAGCAGAAAAAAAAGGCAGGAAGGCGGCCGACAACAGGGCCCCGATGTTTTGCTTGCTCATTAAGTCTGCCCAGAGGTAAGCCAATTGATCTGCAATTCATTCTCACGAGCGTTAAATCGATGCGGGGAGACATGAAAAGCCCCGGGTTTTTATGACTTCAGTCAAAGAATTCCTGAAACGCTTTGTAACAGCAGATAATGGTAATCTGCCTTGTTTGTGACTGAGAAATCAATATGGTAAGAAAGAAAAAAAAGGAAGTTGATTTGAATGAAAACAAAAGTGTTTCTCCTCGAGTCTCTGTTGCCTTTTGAAATCATTATAAAAGATGTGTGCCTCTATGAGAGTGGCTCTATAAAACCTGAATCAACTCAATTCAAGTTAAGTAAAAAGCATAGCATTCCTTAAGGTTAAAACTGAAATTCTTTTGTGATTAGAAATAATAGAGTTGTTGCCGTTTTTGGATAATAATTTCGTACAATGTTCGTAGATTAAAGTTTGTCTAGTGGTTCATGTGTTGTTTTACTACCAGACATACTGGTGAAATTATCATCGTCTGCCTTCGCCCTTTGGTGGCGGGCGATGAAGAAGCAGCTCACAAAATGTTATCCAGCTAAACGCATCATACTAATCTAACAATAATTACAGCAATTTCTTCTGAGAGCTCCACCAACAACAGTGTTACAAGTACAGCGCGAGACACCTGGGCGATCCATTACATCTCGTTTCGTATTGATTGACAAAGCAGCAACATAAAATAATTATAATTGATTCCAGATGAGCCTCGGCCCTCCACGCACAGATCCTCCTCCTCTTCCTCCTCTCTCCATTTCACTTACTGCTTGGAATCTGAATAGGGAGCTCGGGTAATTAGGTCATGCTGTTAAATTTTTAATGATCTCTGAAATCATATTCATGCTCACAGTGTGTCAGGTACACGTACAGCCAGCCTGGAGTGATACATCACCATTCTATGACATGAACAGAAGGCTTTAGCCATTTAATTGTGTGACCTTTTCGACCGAGCACCAAGTGAAACCATCGGGAGGAAGGGGGGGTAGGGAGTATTTAGTGGGAAAATGAGTGATTGGGTATTGGTAGGTTGAACAGTGCACAAGCTTGTCATAATAAAACAGATTCCCTCGTTTAGGGGGCTGTGTGTGTATGTGTGTGTTSGTGCAAAGGTGATTGCAGGGTAGGAGTTTGCAGTTTGATCCTGGTCTTCGTGCTCCATTTTTATGAAGCAGGAGAATCAGTTWCGGTCAAGGTTAAAGCTAAAAGGGCATCGGGGTCAAACGCTGAGAAAACGGCTGGGATAATTTGCAATGACAGATAATCAGCTTGTTTCGGATTCAACATGTAGCGGAAAAGACAAAAAAAATGTCTGTGGGTTTTTTTGTACTATTTTTTGCTTTAAATTTTGTTAATATTCCGGAATACATAATTGGTGTAATACTGAAGTAGGAAAACAAAACCCACATTTCACTTTATACTGATAATTATTGTGTCCTTAAATTTTTAATTTCGAGGCAAAAATCTATGAACAACTATCAACTATCACATGTTTGTTTACCTAAAGAAACAGCTGAAGWGACTAACAGTAGGTSAACAATGATGAATTCAATGGATAATTGAGATTCTTATGTATTTATACACATACACTCAGATTTGAGCAAAGTTTGCACAAACACTTGMTTTGTTTACATACATAAGAGTTTTGTGTTTACATTGAGCGCAGACCCTCATTTCACAATAGCGTTTTAATTTAATTCTAATAATACGGAAATGGAAATTTCTGTTAGAAAAGCGATTAGTCCACATCAAAGACTGCTGACATCTTAATGTTAAACTATGCAAAAGTGGAATAAACTGCATGAATATTATATAAACGAATCRAAGGACTGCATGAAGACTATTACAAAACCAGAGGAACGTCTTGAGAAAGGGAGCAAGAGCGTTCCAGAGTTGAGTAACRCCACCTTCGTTCACCTCACACATGTAAGATCCTTCATTAGTGAGCGATTGTCTCGTCTTTCGCCAGTGTCTGACAGTAAGGTGGGTTTGATCCTCTATAATTACCCTTCTCCTGGAAATGATTGCATCTCAAGTTTCCAAACTGACAACTCTATTTGGACACAAGTAATCCGCTTTCTCGGCTGCAGCTGATACCTGACTGTAATCTGCCCAGTCAAGCAGGGAGGAACGCGGCATCGYGCTCGTCTGCCGCTGTGGCGTGAAATACAAACAATGAAGCCTGCAGTCCGGTCGTTTATCCGATCYGAGGTTTACGGGGTTCTGATGTGACGTGTGCGTCTCGCATCATCAATGTATGAGGGGGTGGGGGTTGAAGTGGTTTAAAGTAAGTTGAGATGTAAAAGGTGATAGGTTTGTAAGCCCATTTGAAGTGATGTAAGACACACGGCAGGGATCAGATAAAGCTATGTGAAGCTAAAAAGTGGTGGGCACCGACTCTTCAAAATCCAAACTTAATACAATATTTCTCAGTTGCATTTTCTGTCTGCTTTGATTTCAAACTGATCGAAATGTACAACAAGTTCACAAGCAGGTATAACTTTGTACAGATAAGCAAACAATCCAAACTGAATACTGAGGCAGAGAAAAAGTATTTTAAAGARACTACAATAAATCTCTCAGATGTAAAAATGGGCAGAAGTTTACCAGTCTTAAAAAGAACTGTCCAAACCTAGTCAAACCATTTCAGAATAATAGATAGCAACAATATCTGAAATCAATTTTTATTTTTTTACTTCTTATTAACAGTTGATATGTAACTATGTTCCATTGTGGATGAAATATAAGTTCACTAGATTTATTTTGTAAAACAACATCACAACTTTTTCAGAACTGAGTTAGTAATAAACAGAAACTAAATAGAGTAAACTAATAGAAATGTGACTTTAAAAAGACTTAACATGATGTTTYCCATTCAATAATACGTCACTGTGTAGAATAGCTGGACAGGCAGAAATAGGATTACATGTTCTCATAGAACTTTCTTTTATTGAATTAAAATTCAGAGGCGTTGCATCAAATGAAATAGACTTAGGATGGTTGTTGGAGTCCATAAAAATTAAATGGAGGGTCTTAGAGTGTGGTGGTTTGGTGGATGGGGAAATAAATAACAGAGAATAAAATTACTCCAGTAAATAGAGCTGGAGTGTAAAAAGGCCATTAGGCACGATGCAGCTAACATGACAAGGCGATGATGGCGGGTAAATAGTCTGTGTTTATTCAAATCTCCTTCAGCTGGCTGGAATAATCATGACAAACTGCTGCTGAGGCAGAAGATTAAGGCGACAAATAACACACAGTAATTTAAAAACAATTTGCATCACACATTTACCGGATGAAAATATCCTTTGACGCAGACTATTGTGGTTGATTTGATTTTCAGTCGGGATTCCTTTACACCAGATGAGCTGAATGCAGAGATTTACACTATGTTTATGTATTTATGTATTTATCTATTTATACRTCACCAAGGGAGAAAGGATGGATGTGTGGTTGTCATGTTTGCAGAATCCCGTCTTGCTAATAAGGCTAAGCCACCTTTTGAGCCTGGTGCCACAAAGCTAAGCTCTTTCACTTCCCTTTTGAAAAAAAAAACGTAGTAAAAGGAAATCAATATACTAATAAGAGAGGGTGTCACAGTGTCAATGTCTGGCTTTTTAGGATTAAAACAGGATGTGGGCATGAAGGTAAAGCCAAAAGTCCACAGAAAATCTGACCTGATCATAGGGTTGCGTACCATCCAAGTCTAATAACACCTGGATGCAGTACTCCTTAAAGTAATGCATATAACACATCGCCTTTCATTATTTTAGTTTTAAACTATTTTTTTCATGTTAAGAAATTATCTAGTTGTAGCTGTATTCGTCAAACCTTCAATATAACTTCAATATACAGGTCTCGCTTGTAAATGAGACAATGAGTCTCAAGAGATCTTCCTGTATAAATAAAGGATAAATAAAAATAAAATAAAATAAAAATATAATGTAAAATCCCATGAAATACTGAGAGATGACTTGCTCAGAGTTTGCCACTATTAATTAGCTTTGTTGGGTAAATTGAATGGTATCAGCTTTTAAAGGTAAAGTTTTTGTGTACATCCAATGATTACTATATGAAAGTGTCAGTAACATTCATCCAGTGGTTTATGAGATAGACTATCATTGTCCACTCCAACTAGTAAATGTTAAAATCTTAAACAACCATCTTGCTTTAATTCATTAGCGCTTAAAGATAGTGTTGGGATTAGTCTCTGACTGTGTCTCAATTCATGGGCTGCAACCGATGTAGACTGAATCCGATGTAGGCAATAGCCTACGTGGGCCATAGGCTGCTCATGTCAGCTGCATAAACGGCTGTAAAATGAGACGGTCTAGTCTACAGAAGACGTGTGTTTGCTTGACCAGGCACTGCCTGCTTATGGCGATAAGTTTCACATCACATCACTTCAGTTGTTTTTTTCAAGGTATAACTTCACAAAATTATGTTTTAATAGTAAAAACGTTACAAGCATATAAAATAAAGCATGAATAATTTGTGTTTAGCTCCAGTATCAGTACTTGTAGTCTAGAAGTGTCTAGAAGACACTTTTTTAATTGACAAAGAAAATATTTAATTAAGCCCACATTTCAGAGAGTTTTAAGGTATGACTGTATTTTTAACAAACACTGATAACTTCTCAAAAATAATTGCACTTTTAACATTTTTTTAAAATTATTTATTTATTTTTTATTTATTTATATTTTTTCCTTTCTTCTTTTTTAAAATATGGACCAGGGTTCTGTGTCTTTAATAAAGTTTGAATCGAACATGATTTACATAGTCTTCGTGAATTTATATTTGTTGGTGAGGTGTTTACTTAGTAAATTTTTGTAATTATGTGTACAAAACATATGTGGAACTTATTGCTGGGTTGCAGATGATGTAGTATTGATGTCATGAAATGCAGATGGGGGCAGGAAGTAAATGAAGCCATGTTTCCTTCTGTTGGTTCTGTGTCAAAATGCTTAAATTCTGTGCCGTGTACAGTTGTTGCACCCACTCTAATCAGGAGAAATATCGTTTTTTTCATGTTCCGAAAGTAGTGTGTCACGAGGGAGTTAAATTTTAAAAACCTGCAGGAAAAAAAAATAGGACAAAAGTGGATCAACAGCCTATGGCTAAAAACGAGGTGTGGAAACGAGCAATGCAACAGTTTGCAGTGACCACTTTCTAACAGGTCAGGATTGTACCATTTAAATCATACTGTCAGTTATTTTCTTGGATAGTTACTTAAATTTGGGTTTACAGAAGCTAAATAAATTATTTGCAAGTAGATCCAAGCACATAGAAATAACAGGAATTAACGTGTTGTTATCATTAGCAATAGCATTGTTTTCATAGGCTTGAAAGAAAATATTTTTATGCATTGTTCGTTTACTAGATTGCGTGCTTAACCATACGAAGAATGTACACCTAAACCACAATAATTTTGTCAGGCTAACTATTAAAAAAGCTCAACTCACCCAGGCTGAAACAAATCAGCCATTTTAAGTTTCTTTGGATCCTAAATGTTTGACCCAACCTGAAACTTAATAATTGTAGATTTGAGGCTTTTGAAAGCTTTCATCTGGCTCGTCGTAGCCTATAACATGAGGTCTGCAGCACCAGATAGTAGTTTATGTTGATCACCTCAACATAAAGGTAAATAAAAGGTAAATCCTCCAGATTATTTAACAAGTCTTTTTTTATTAAGATAAAATGAATCATATCCTAAATGTACACATTTTTTTGCGATATCTTGTCTGCGCCAGCTCATTTAGGGCATTAGCGTACTCGCTGTGATCCATTTCTCTGTGTTTTGAACGAGAGCAAATCACTTCCTGCCCCCATCTGACATTCACGCGTCATCCRGGTCATGTGACTGCAACCCAGCAATATTTATATGTCCCGTCATCCATGCTGACCACGATTTGGTGCTGCACATGCTGCTCAGGTCTACATTGGATGCTGGCTCGCTGTGGAGGGCTTAATAAGCCGCTCGCCCTCGTCCATAAKTGGTTTCGGATGGGACGTAACATGGACAAACCTCCGCAGGCACGCGCAAACGCAGTGAGGAGTAGGGCGAGGGAGTAGCCACTGATTGGGAAAGGCCCTAAGTTTCTGGGGTTTTGTCGACAACATGCAGGGGAAGTGACATAAGTGGCCGACAATGCCGACGTCGGCTGCAACCCATGAACTGAAACACAGCCTCAGTTACTGCCACGCCAAACATTGGCTTAATATCAGTAAAATTAGCCAAGTTATAACCATTTTTGTGATTTGAAAGCTTGGCTGTGACAGCCATCTTGAACTATGTTGATTCAAAAAGCTAACCAGGTGAAGATGTACAGCCAATGATTGCTTTCTGTGAGTTTTGTTCAAGTTTTAAATGGTTCATAAGATATTTTGGTTGCAGACAGAAACACAAACTGTTTATTTCACACACACAAACATGGGAAAACATTATTGTTTACTTTTGTCTATTGGCGGAGGGTGGTAATAAATATTGCAGAAGGTGAAAGGCAGGAGAAACTTTGCCTGGTTTGACAACAGTTTACATTTTAGCCTCTTTTACTGCAAACCTTAAAGGAATAAGGTTCAGAGCGTCTGTTGCTGAGGCCAAAAAGCTCCTTTAGTATGCACCTGTGTGTGTGTGTGTGTGTGTGTGTGTGTGTGTGTGTGTGTGTGTGTGTGTGTGTG
>NW_013952560.1:512333-513877 GCF_001266775.1 Austrofundulus limnaeus | reverse complement strand
AAGGGAGGTCTGGGCCTCCCTTCTGAAGCTGTTGCCCCCGCGACCCGACCCCGGATAGGCGGAAGAAAATGGATGGATGGATGGATGGATACTAAAGTTTTGGACTCACATAAGCTTGAGCAGAGATAGATAATTGGGTAATATATTTAAAAATTGGCACCCAATTACTCCTGTACATAATTAACCATTGCAAAGAAGGAAAACAAACAGAAGCAGCAGATTCTGCACACACTTAATGTTATTTTTAGGTTTAAAGTTCTTCTAGGGTTTGTCAAATATGTGTTTATGTATGTTTAGCAATTACTGTTATATTTTGTTAAATTAAAAAAAAGTTTATAAACAAAAACAGTGTTGTATATCCGCTAAAGGTTGACATGATTTTTAAACATCGGCGTGGTTGTAGGAAAAACGAACACTGAGCGACCTCTAACCTTAAGTTCTGAGAACTTCCTGTTTGTTTACTAGCTGGAGCTCTGAAATATGTAAAATGTCTCAACTGTTAACATGTCCACAATGCCTGCTTTGTGTTTTTTTTAAAGGGATTATCTGTTGATTTTGAAATGATGTTCTATCAAATAGCTGTGAGCGTRGACCACAATAAAACTGTGGACCGGTTTATATTGGTTTTTTAGACTTATAAAACACGTCTTTCTTCAAAAATTCGCAGACTGACATGAAATAACCTCTWCAGTTTTGCAAGACRCTGCTTGTTTAGTTTGTTGTTTTCTAATCTGAACATTTGTATTACTAAGTGAATGTATGTGTGCTGAAAATATATCTTTGGTGTTGATGCAGATGAATTAGTCAAACAAAAGAGCCTAATTAACATTTACAAAGCCTAAGTTTAACAAAGGTACACTTCTTCACTGTAACAAGAAYGTTGTTCAGCTGAGAAAGAAATGGTGTAATGCAAAAGTACAGAAGTTTAATATTAGTCAACTTAGTGTTCTTTCACRTCAGTATGTTAATTTTGTTATAGAGCTTTTTTAAGTCTTTAAGTCACCTGTTTGGCTAATCATTAGCCTAGCCTAAATGAAAACGTCTGCTTTTTTCTGCCTCTATAACCAATGTCACCTTTCCTAAGTTACATAATATTATTGACAATTGGACACATCACTTTGAAAATGACCAGACTATCTCTTTAATAACAAACCTGGCCTGATGACCACTCAGATCAAATGGACTTTTTTAAAAAGTTGCTCTACTTTATTCAAATTAGGCACWGATAAGTTGTTAAGAAACAGATGGTTTAAAAGTCTTACGTGTCCATTACAGTGTATTCYCTGATGTTGTGCTTTTTGACTTTATAAGTTTGTTTTCTCTCGGGTGGGGGGGCACGGATGGGAGGGTTGCTGTGAACAAAAAGACTGCTGGATACAGGATTTGGAGGGAAGTCTTGACTGGGGATCCTCATAAATCACTGGTCTCGCTGCAGGATTCTGACAAGCCTGTACAGCTTGATCTGTTGCTTTTGCCCGCCTGCCTCTTCTCTCTCCTGTTTATGCATATCCAGCGGATATCCCACCACTTCTATCCTTTTTTTT
>NW_013952560.1:482793-512144 GCF_001266775.1 Austrofundulus limnaeus | reverse complement strand
TTTTTTTTTTTTGGATAGCTCCCCCCCTCACTTTCTTTCTCTTCCCAACATCTTTTTCTCTGTTCCAATCTCTTCCATTGTCTCCCTCCTCTGTATTTGTGCAACCCTCCTCCTCCTCCTCCCCTCTCCGTCACCCCCTATGATTCTCCTCCAGTAGGCCTGGTCTTCTCAAGGCCTACGCTTGCTTAATTGATTCTGCAGGGGCAAAAAAAAGAAGAAGCAATATATATATATATACCTCATAAGTTATTTATGATGCCCTTTGATATGTGTTATATTTAAGAAGGGTTAATATGAATAGGGTTAATCCTTGAGGAGCAAGTTTGTGAAAATTTCATGAAGGACTGACCAATAAGACGAGATGAAATAAACTCATAAAGTGAGAGTTGGAAGTTCAGGCTCATGCCGCTCTCTGTGGGTTGTTGTTGCTTTCAATAATCAAAATCCAAATTGCAGATTTAAATCAACTTAAGAGAATTTCATTTTTGTGATTAAAACCCAACTTTCTATAGACTAACTGGGCAAGCTAGCTTTTACGAGTGACAAAAAATAAGACGTACAAGATGGGGGGAAAAAAAGAATGCCATTTACTTTCTGGTATATAGGCACAATCTGCATGCAAACGCCCACGCTCATGTACGTACAGTCTGAGGGTGCTGACAGAGGAAAAGGGGAGACCATGCTCAGGCTGGTGTGTGGAGGCTTGTGGGGCTGCAGTCCCAGCATATTCATAAATCAGGCCTTTCAGGGAGCTGTCAGGGGCTCCATAATGAGGGTCATTACTCAGGCAGGGTGTCAAAGCTACTATCACAGGGACCCGTCCCTGGAAATCACACTCACTCTGCTCCTTGTTAAATAAACAGTGCAGTATACAAAATGGCAAACAAGCTGAGGGTCAATCTGATGCAGTGCGGGGCCAGGCAGGCCTCCAGAGTAATTTACCCTCAGGGAATACCTCTCGGCTGGGGAGATGGATTACAGAGAGCCCTCAAAAAAGATTAATGGAAATAAAAATACAAAAAAAAAAGAGGAACAGATGAAAAGAGAAATTGAAGAAGGAAACAAAAAGAGGATACGAGGAATTAGTGCAGTGGGATAAAAAGATGGACTGACAGAGTGAACAAAAAAATCTTGTCACTGTGAGGACAGTCAATGACGAAAAATTTCCATAACCACTACCAAYGCTTGGAGATGTGCATTTTTTTTTTCACCCATTCAAGTTTAAGGTAAAATCTAATATTATCAAAAGCTTTTCTTTATTTCTTTCCTTCCTTTTCTGCTGACATGGAAATAAATGGCACCTAAATTTGGTCTGGGCTCACAGTGCTGATGTAACGGCCTGGTAATAACAGCGTCTGAATCTCTGTTATGAAATATTCATCCTTTTATTGCTTGGATAATATCTAAGACACAATAATTTTAATTTGGTGTAGTGGAAGGAGAATGGCTGAGTGGATAATGGCAGATCAGAGACTTGAGATAAAGTTGGACATCTGAATTGTCTCTGTCTACTAAAAAAGAGGAGATAGAAATTCTGTCCTATATTTAAAATAAAACTAAGTATCTGGGCAATTTTTGTTGATTAATCACATTTTATTTCCACTTTCATATTGGCACCTATTACATTTCATTTTACCTACTGCAGCGTAATTTTCAACATGTCAAAACAGAACAGTTTAAGGAAAAGAACAATGAGTGCTTATTCTAATTTATACTTTTAATTTGGGTTATAATGTGAGAAACTTAGATTTAATTAAGTAGATTTGTAAGGGTGTATAGTCATCTCATGCTGCTAAATATGATTGTTTTTGTCTGTCTGTCTGTGCAAGCATGGGTGTTCATTCATTTATAGTGTTAGCAAAATATCTCATGAACTACTTGCTATAATTTAACTCTAATGCAACATGACTGCCACAGCTTATAATCCTTAGCCTACACAAAAATGACTACAACTCAGCCAGTTTTGCAGTTATTAAGCTAAAACTTTGTGTGGTAGTAACTGACAGTCATCCTTACAACACAGTTCAAGCACTAACAGATCACACAAGATGTGATGTTTTTACGAGATCATTCAGATCGTCATTTTACGAGGTTTGATCAGAACTGCTGAAACCCTCATCATCAACTGGTCATCCTTTAAATTTGTTGCCTTTCATTTAATTCAGTTCAATCCAATTCATATGTTCTTTATTGATCCCCAGAGGGGAATTGTTTAAATACAGCCCCCACCCCACCCCCACCCCAAGAAAATACTCGAACACGTCAATAAAAGTTCAATATCCAACAGATAAGTTACTTAACATAATAAATTGACATTAATTGACATAATAATTCCTAATTATTTCATTCTAATCATTGCCCCTTTGGTCCTAATAAAGCTAATAGACCCCACAAGTGAAACTTCAAGTTTACAGAACTAAAAACCCACCACACACACACACAAACACACACACACACACACACACACGAGGAAATAAGCACTTATTCAAAACTTAACATAACGATTTACAGAAAAGAAACTTCCCTAATCTCCTTCTYTAAAGGCAAAGTAAATTATCCATAAGCTTTAATATTCCAGTCACTTCCTTGCTCCTTGTTCTGTTGTACAAGAGCAGCCCAACTGTCACATGGGTTCTGTTCAAGGACAAAATATTGAATATTTCCCACAGCTGTGTCGATCTGCCCTCTTCTCTGTTCTCCCAACTAAGCAAACAGCTCGGAGGAGTGCTGGCTTCTTCTTTTTTTTTTTACCCCCATCCACTGGTTTTCGGCTCACCTACCTGAAGGCAAAAAGATTAATCTTTTACATCTGTGAGTTTTAGACAGGCGCTCATGCTGTGCGAGACACTGCAAAGGCAGCCAGCCCTTACGCAATGCCAATTAATGATTTTGTCATTTCAGTGATGGGGAGGGGGGTGCCTCTGTGAGTTTTTTAAAGGCGCTACTGTCACTGTAATTTGTGGACATCTGTTTTATTGATAGAATAAAGCGAAGGGAGTGAGAAGGAACGACGCTGTGAGGGAGACAGTAGGTGTGTGATGATGCATCTTTGTAAGTAGGTAGCGTAGAGTGAACACTGGCTGCCATGTCTTGGGGACATGCAGGGAACATATGTTGTCTTGGAGCCCCAGGGCTGACACTGAAGATGAGGAAAGACGCTACTTCAAGGCAAATGTTTTCCCAGAAGTGAGGCTGCCACTGCCTATACGGCGCTGAGTATTGACGAGTCTCCTGTGGACCAGCAAACGTAAAGATTTGCACTCAAATGCGAAGGCCGACTAACAAAGTGTCCGGGATTCCCCAGTCTGCGTACGGAATGGCTCCTCGCTAAAACTGGATCATTTCATCAGACGAGCCTRGAGGAGATATMCCTGATGCTGCACTTTGTGCTAGCTTAGGAATGCTAAATACAACTGAAACCTACTAACTTCTTCAGGTTTAAAATGGCTACCACAACTAATCAGTCTTAGCAAACAAATTTWAAAAATGGCTTTTTTACACTTATTGAGCCAGACTTTGGCATGGTACTTTGAGATCTAGTCTTAARTTCAAACTTTGTTATGTCTTTAATAAAAAAAACACATTAAAATATAGCTTCAGAACAAGCTAAATCACCAAAGTCAAAAATAKTGAAAGCATATTTTTATACAGTTCTGCCTAACTCCTTGGTACAACCTGATTTTAAAGGGCCAATATTGTGTTTCTCAGGCATACATTTAAATACTATACCATGATAAAGTATCTATGTCACCTTTAGCTGTTATTAAAATGCTGTTTTTATGTTTAAATAGAAAATAAACTTATCTTCTCATCACTTCCTCTTCTAAACGCCTTGAAATTGGCCTCTGTCTCTTTAAGAACCACCTTCCGCTTTGCCCATTTTGGTGCGGGGGGTGGGGGGGCTGCCATGATGCAGTTTACTTGGCATCTGAAAATACATTTCCTCAAAGATATTTTTAATCTGAAAAGAGCTTCACTGAGTGAGAACTAATGTTGAGAGCTCAGCAGACAGTTAGGTTTCACTTTCGCTCGAGAGCCTGCAGGAGTCATGGGTGGGGTGTGTGGGGTGGGGGGGAGGTGGTGCACTCTGCCATGAGGAAGTTCGGCTTAAAGACACGTCCCAGGGGCGTTTCTGGCCCCCAAAGGTGTTTCTGGTCCCCACCTGTCGTTTTGCTCCTCAGCATGGCTTCCTAAAAACACTGCAGGATTTCTCAAACATGCATGAATGAGTCAAAGCAAGGCTTTGGGCATGTTTTTTATGAGTGTGTAACATTATAACATGATATAAAACTCAAAAAAAGTTGATTTTACATGATATTGCCCCTTTAAAGAAAGCTTAATACTACAGCAAAGTCAAGTGCTGCTCTTAAAACATACAGTGGGGATTTATTTAAAGCAGCCATGTTTAAGTTATCTGTAATGCGAGTCCTACTCCTCAAAGAGTTTCAGTTAAAACACTCAACACTCTAATGTAGGGCCAGCACCTTGACGGCGAGCTGAGAGCGACACAATAATTGACCCAGCTTAATATTGCTGAGGTGTTTGCATGAGAGCAAAGTGAGGGCCTTCATTATAGCCTCACTAGCAGAGGGCCTAAGCGTCTCACTCCTTTTCTCCCTCTTAGCTACATTCGGACCAATGATGAATGGCTGCGGAGATGGACTGCTGCCGAGGGAGAGTTCCTGACGGGCCCGAGCAAAGCCTTGGATGATGAATAATGATTCTGTAGCCATTTCCCCACAGGAAGTGCTCAGACTACAGTCAGCTCTTCTACAAAGGAAATCCGGTTGACAAGCTCGCTTTAACCAGGGASCGAACCCTATTATGACTAGGTGTGGCAGCGTATTGCTCTGTGAGAGTGCGAGACATCACCTCATTGAGACAGGATTCATCATCTCATCAAAGCCTGAGCAACAAAGTCGGCTTTTGCCATTGAAGAAAGTGGAGAGTCCAGCGGACGAGCAAAACTCTTGACAAAAGACTAACCGTCTACAAGAGTTTCCCCCCAAAAAAAGTGCTGGACAAAAAAAAGTGGGAATAAAAAAGAAGCAAGGAAGCCACAGAAGATGAGAGAAAAGGAGGAAGGGGGAAAAAAATCAAAGAGAGCATTTGCAAATTATCTTTGACTGCTCAACGAGGAGCATGTGTTGACAGGGGGAGAGCGATGATCTGATTTACTGACACCGGCGAGGGATAGAAAGAGAGCAAGCAGAGAGGCATGCAAGACAAAACAAATTCAATCATCTTGTCCATCAAGAGGAAAAACCTTAGCCTTTTCCACACAAAAGACCTCCCCACCACTCCCCCTGGCTTAAATCAATTGCAAACAAATCTGATTTTGCAACGAGACACAGGGGGAATAAACAGTAGCTTTCAATTTAATTCAGCCCCGCGCCGTGGGAGAGGGGAAACTTTCATCCATCACTTTCATGTGCCATGCGAGGCAGTTTGTGGTGCGAYTGGTGACAGCGGGGAACGGTAAATACGTCTCAACAAGTGGATCCACTGACACGCTCAACGTGTTTACAGCAGCATACAGCTGACAGACAGCTCACAAGGCAACACACACGCAATATGATAAAGGYTCTCGCAAACAGGAAGTGCACACATTTCCAAAGAGCTTCCTATAAATCCAAGAAAATTCTGTATTATGTTGCACTAACAGCAATGCTAGCAGCAGTATTCAACTGTATTGGTTATTTATATTGGAGCCACTGTGACTCTGGAGTTACAGCAGTGTCTAAGTTGTTACAAACTTGAAGCGTCTCCGTCTAAACTCTCTGACTGATGAACTGAACTGCAATAAGACTTTGTGCCGTAACTCCATTGAGTCAGAAAAAGCTGTCATCTCAAACCCTTTTCTGCTAACAGAAGCTGGTTTACTTTTGATTTCAGGAAAAAAATGCCTTGTTTTCCTAAACTTTTCAGTATTATGAAAGTCTGACCTTAAGTTTGCAATATAATCCTTCCAGCTGAAACAGCTTGAAAAATGTGCCATAAAGTTGTTTTAGTTAAATGCACTGTACTTTTTACAGATCATTTGAAATCATTCTCTAAATATAAATAATTTATGAGCTCATTTCTAGTTCCAGGTTAACCAAAACCATATTTTATATTTGTGGTAAAACCTTTTGGAGGGTCGAGCAGATGTACGTTTCAACTTTTCAAATTCTTACTCCTAATTTGCTCCTAAGTTGAAAATCTATAATTACAATATATTTTTTCTTTTTTCTAATTTGTTTTAGTGTGTCAACTTGATTAAGACCAATATTTGTAACCGTACATATAAAGCACACACAAAAATACTTTCTAATCCCTAAAACTGTCCACTTGTGCAAACAAAAGGAAGGTGACCTACCTTATTAAAAGTGGTCCTCGAAACCATATTTTCTTTGCGGTTTTAATAGTTGGAATTTATTTAATAAAGTTAAGGTTCAGCATTACTTAAAACAAGATTTTTCTTCACACTGCACCCTTTTCATTTGAAAGAAAATTCTTATGCGTGTTCGTTTACCATTTTCTGTGGTTGAACCACACAGAAAATAATGCATGGAAACTGAATGTGAAAGAGTTCATACAACACCACAGAGCAGCTCTGGCTGAAGGCAGTGTTTATTCAGTCTGCGTTCAGGCCCCGTTTTCCAGAAGTCATTCCCATTTAACAGAAACTTCAGGACTTGACTCCGCCTATTTTACTGCATCATCAGGATGGCTCCCTAACACTACTCGAATCATGTCCTCACACAATACTCTCTGTTCTAATGAAGACCAAAGGTTCAGTTGAATCTGTCTTCAGGCATGAATCTACATAAAATCATCAAGTCAAACAAATAACCACATTATAAACAATATTATTGTTCTCCTAATAATAAGAATATACCATGTGTAGTGTAATTAAAATCAGTATATAAGCAAACCCCAATAAATTTCTTCACATTCACAGCATATTTTACTTTTATTTTTCTTTTACTGTATATTGAATGTTTTGTTCTTTTGAATAAAATAAACTGGATAAAGTAAAAAAAATAAATGCAAATAAAAATGTGCTACGTTGAGAAAGTTATTGCAGTTTTGGTCAAATACTGTAAACAGTTTTATTTGATTGTGGAGTAAGTGTTTAGGATCACTCTCAGCTACTACCACACTAATTCTCATCATGAATAATAGTACATTTGTATAAGTTATAACCATTTTTGTGTTCACTGTGGTCAAATAGCTGTGGAAGTCATGTTGAATAATGTTGAGTCCAAAATCTAATCAGTAGATGAACCTCCAATAATAATTATCTGGGAGCTTCAATAACATCTGCTCATTGGTTTATGAGATGTTTAGCAACAAGCACATAAACATATGGGCAAAAAACAAATTGTGATTTTATGAGATATAAAAATTGATAAAGTTTTGAAAAGTTCTACCTATGTGGACCCACAGTTTTCAGCTTGAAACTCTGTAGTTWGAGAACTAATGTCCTCCACTTCTTCCATTCCCCACATCTGAAAAACTCTAGCAAAGTATCTGAGAAACACTTAAATAAGGTTTTAGTTACCTTTWTCAGTTTAGTTATATCAAATTTGGGGTAAATTAGGTATAATTTGCTCCCTACACCTGCCTAACAGCTCATGAGTAGCTTTCTTGAAGACTCCTAAGCTGAAAAAGACATTCCTGCAGCCCTTTCTCCTGACTGCTGTCTCCATGCATTGTGTCTCAATGAGTGGGTGGTCTATGCACATCCTGGGTCTACCTAGCTGAGAGGTTAGGCATTAATCTGTCCTGACTGATGATGAACATTAGCATACAGTACATAGCTGGGGAAAGAAATGCATGTGTGAGTGGTTGGTGTGTGTACAAGAGACGGAGGGGTGTTTTAAAYGGGCGGCTGGTGTTTAAGCATGTGCATTTTTCAAYGCGCGTGCAAACACGTGCGAAGCCGTGGCTGTGTTTGCGCATGCAGGCTCGTGCACGTGGACGACTCCTACCCCCTTCTACCCTCGCTCCGACCAGTTCGTCTCCACTTCCTGTCATTAAGACACGCGCAGCCTTCCCTTTCCTTCCTTCAAAAATATTCTCAGCAGTTTTTTGTCAATCCGGTAATAATTCAATTTAGCAGGACTGGCCGGGTTGGGACTGCCATTAGTTTGGAGGAGGTGATTTAAGATTGATGACTTGTGTCCCCTGGGATTCTATTCCTCGTCTTTTGGGAGGGAAGGAGAGAGGAGGGTGGGGTGGGGGGGGTTTGCTGCTGTTGGCCGGGGCTCTTCGGCTGCGCTGGGCGTGGGAGTCGTCGAGCGAATTAAGGTTCAGAATTGATTTCCTCCAAATTTGAGCCGACTAATGTGACAAGTGGCAGCTGTGAGCGTCTCACCGCCGCGGCCTCGGATGTCTCCTCCAGGCTCCTCACTGTGACACCGTGCCAGTGCAGGCAACGGAAGCAGAGAGCTGCACCGCTGTTCATCCTTGCAGGTGCACACACACACGGATGCAAGTGCACACCATCGCAGTTTTCACATGTCCACATCTCAAGATGGAGACAGACAAAGTCATGCGGACGTGGCACAAAAATACACACACATACCCCACCCCTGTGACACAGTGTTGTGCGAAGCTGCTCACCCATCAAACTCAAGTCGGTGACACAAATTACAGCCGAGGACTGCATGAGGGGAGCGTTGCTTGGCCCTGACACACACACACACACACACACACACACACACACACACACAGCTGCGGCGTTTAGAAAACCCTCTGAACTTCACACTAGAAGTCAAGTGCCACATGTGTCGGTCCAAGACAGATGTGCTACAGCTGCCNCTTCTGAAGCTGCTGCCCCCGCGACCCGACCCCGGATAGGCGGAAGAAAATGGATGGATGGATGGATGGATGGATGGATGGATGGATGGACACCACCTCCTGAGATATTTCTGATAGTTGTTTTAAAAAGTCTTAAAACTTGTCTCAGGTTGATTGGGGAGGCTAAACTAGATCTGCTGACATCACTGTTCATGTTTTTCTCATCTCTTGTTAATCTATTAAAGCAGATCTGATTCCTCCCGACCAGAAAAATCTCTTTCTGAGACGATAAAACTTAATAAAACTGCAGTAAAGTGTTGTGACTCCAATGTGAAGGACTTTTGAAAATACAATAGAAATTATTTCTTAAAGCCATTTACTGAATTTTGTCACATCTGTGGGGAAAAAAAAAACAAAGCAAAGAGTAAAAACAACACTTTTACTGCCAGCCAAATCCATTTATTTAATTTTCTAAATTTGACAAGTTAGAAATGAATGAAAATGTAGCTTACATGTTGATTTTTAGTTGCAGTTTTACTTCTGCTTGTTTGATAAAAAAAAAAAAAAAAGCTTTAAAAATTCAGGAATTCCAGCTAATTTAACGACTTGGTTTTAGTTGTTTCTGAGCGGCTGTGGCCTAATTTTTCTGCCCCGGTGAACCGTAACTATGTGTTGATCAAACAGATGATCTGTCATCAGGCTGAACACATTACTGCAGGCAAACACTCCACACGTTCCTTACATTAACTATTTATTGTATAAAGTGGAAATTACACACAAATATAGTTACTGAAAGGCTGAAAACTGTCCACAAATTTATAAACTATTTTTTTAGTTTTCAGTCAATCACTTTGTCTCCATTCACCTGACAAACATTAGGCATAAAATAAGACAAAGAAAGTTTGACAGATTAAAGTCCAAATCATTGAGGTCCTTGTTGTTGTTGTTGAACAGTTCTTTAAAAATAAACTGAATAAAGACATATTTATTTTATTTTTCACACAGGCAGTTTTCTTTGAGTGAAATCAGGAGCATAAACATTTTACAGCCCTTAAATTAGTTTATAGCTTCAGGAGTGAGGCACTGTGTTTTTTTAAACACACAGACACACACACACACACACACACACACACACACACACACAGCTGCGGTGTTGGTTTAAACACACACACACACATTGCTCCAGCTCTGACAAGGAACAGGTCAACATGATGACACTGGTGAATAATTCAAGAGAAAACTGAGAGTGAAAGAGAGGCCGCAGAGAGCACACAGAAAAATAAAACTGAGAGGTATAGTTGATGTGTATATACAGTAAATAAAATAACATTAAAGTGAAGGGATCACTCTGAATACATCTACCACTGCAGTCCTTTAGAACCTAAAGACAATGTCACAAACCCTTGTGACGTCACATAAATAGTTTATTTAGAAGATAGACAAGGCAGTAAACACATATTAGTCAATCATTTCATGCATTTATTAAGAATTTAAYGCAATTGGGATGTATTTGTTTTCAGCAAACTCTAGTTTCACAACTCCTAAAGTCACCCAATCACATCAGTGTGTGACAGATTGTAGATGCCTTAAAGGTATGGTAAGCAAACAGTGTCGTATTTTTTATTTTTTTGTTCAGAAAAAAAAAGAGGGGAGTCCTTGACAAGTCAACGCTGGAATTGGTTTCACGCATGAATGCAGTCTTTAAGACAAAAGCACCTCAGGAGATAATTACAGTGTCAAGTATACCCTGCCAAGTGCCTGACGATTGCCCAATATTTAGCTTTAATTAAATCAAAGCAGAAATGTAATTTCTCCTGAGTGAACTCTACAYGGAGCGGATTCCCAGAAACACACAACATGGCTGACTAATGCGTTTCCTTTGTTCCTGTCACATTGCCTATAGCTTGTTATGGCCCCAAAGCCTCTGTGTCCTGGAGGTAAACTCGCTCGCGGTTCCTCTCAGGGAAAAGGGGCGTCGTGCCTCGACGTGCAGCAGCTTTCTTGACGGGTGTGTTTACGTGTGTGGAAAACAGACGCAAATTAGCCGTAAACAATTGGAAATTGCATCTGGGATGGTTTTCGGCATAAATAAAGAAGTCGAAAGAGGGATTTATTTCTGTTTTGTTTAACCGAGTAAATGGGCTTTGTTTAAGTCATAAAGCTTCCAAAAATCTCCTTGTTATTTARCATGGTTTGTTTGACAAGTGTCTTAATCAGGGCTGCATGACATTAAGAAAACATGTAACATAATTGTTGGCTACTGCAAGATAATTAGCACAAAATGTGGCTGTTTAGTGTGGAGGATTACATGTGCTACACTAACTGTATGTGTTCGATATATCATGCAGACCTATTTTTAATTGCAGGATTATCTGGAGCYGGAACCTAACAGGTGCAATGCATGCTTTGCATTACATTACATAATGTGAGACACGCTTTTCTCATCAGCAGGAGGTTCATGTCGTTCTGTTGTGGCTGCGATGAAGTTGGGCTGAGAATAGAATTCCACCCCCCTTTCTTTCTTTCCCTCTTTCTTAATGAATGCATGCAAGTGTCTGCCTTTTTCTCCTCTAGACTGAGGAATTAAAAACAGCCTCTCTGTGTTTGGACTGCAGTTCAGAGCCAGCGAATGGCAAAAGGTCAACACAATATTAATACGGGCATTAATATTCCTAATGCAAACTCTCAGTGTTCCGTGTGTCAAAGTTTTTGAGTGAGCTCAAAGTGCAAAGTTTAATAAGACCTCTGCGTGTGATCTTTGCTCGGCACTTGGTAAAGTTCAATACATGAGCGCAGGTAAGTGCGCACACGTACTTATAGCCAGAGGAGTACAAACACACACACACACACACACACACACACACATTGTAAAACTGTTAAGTGTGCTTTATGTCGGAATATTATGAATGTCTTTGAAGCTACTGATCAGCAAAGATGAAGAGGAGGGGGCTGTGGGCTTTAATTGATTGTACAACAGTTTAAAAAGTGCCTGAAGTGCAGAAAAACTGAAAGGTTGTGTCGAGTGCTGAGGCATGTAATTACTGTTCTAATGTGAGGAAGGATTTGTCTCTACAAACTCCTTATTACGGTTGAAGACTGTATGTAAACAGACCCGCATAGCTGCTGAATATACCAAAAATAAAATAAAATAAAAAATAAAAAACCAAAAAAAGGAAATATAAAACTCACATTTTTAGCTTTGCATGTAGCAATCAGTCTGTTTTATGAATGGCGCAGAGCTGCCACTAACGACTGCTTTTGCTAAATTATTCTTTCACTCTGCAGATGAATGCGGTTAGCACAGAAAATGTTTCTGTGAGGTTGTGACGGAGCAGGTAAGGCTAGTTAAAATCTTTTACCTAAGGCCATATTTTGTTAAATTTTAAAAGGTTGTAAATAAATTTAACATACATTAAAAGAGTTTAAGTTTTTTGCTGCAGGTTAAAATGAAACAGATGTTTAAAAAAACTAATTATAAATTTAGAATTACAAGACCACCTCAAAGTTATAAGCTGACTACATTCTTATTAGGTACAGTAACGATGATTGACAATAATAAATTAATAAAAAAAAAAAGGAAAACAATAATTTCATCACAGTTTCACATTTCTTTGAGGTCCCAGTTATGAATCATTTAAAAAAAAAGAAAGTAAGAGTACAGAAAAAGAAGGAAAAAATACCAAAATAAGTAAAAAATTCAAGTGGCAAAGCATCAGTCATCAAGCATGGTTTGATTTTTTTCTCCTCTTCTTGCCAAAGCAGTTGCCCGGGTGACGCTTCACAGATCGCACTGACCTTCCACAATTTCCAACCGTCAATCTAAATGGGAGCCCCTTATCTCATCCTCTCCCCCACTCACACCCCTTTCTTTGTAGATGTGCACATCTTTTTATTCTAAATCCAGTCATTATTGTTCCTCTCCACTGGCCAGCAGGAAAAGCCCCGCTGAAGTTGGAGAGTTAATTGAGCATGTCTCGCTCTCTGCCTGGCTCTGAGGGCTGCAGCCACCGGCTCTCCTGTCTGCCTGCTTGGCTCGCTGGCTAGCCTCTTTCTTTCTGCTCGATGTACTTGCCTCGATTGCCAGGGCACGGCCTGGCTGAGTACGTCTTGTCGACCGGACTTCACTTGAGCATTCATGTCTCGGCTCCAGCAGCATCCGCTCATTACGGAGAGAGAAGTGTCAGAACTGGAGAGACCAGATGGCCAAGRCTTCTCTAATGTAATCGGGACACAGAACTTTTTTTCTCCTAATGATATGAAACCTGACTTTATTTGAACTCGTGCCTTGTCAGGCCTAACAGCTTCGAGTAAGATGAACACCGCATCCCTGCATGGCAATAAAAAAAAGAAGCTAAAACTTATACGAACTGATTTGTTACCAAAACTTTATCCTCATTTTTTTGGCATTTTATGTTGGGAAAAACTCACACTTGAGCAGAAGCTGACTTAAAACTAGCATACAAGCATTAAACGCGCAGATTCRTCTTAACGACTTAAAGTCTAATCAAAAATATACCTCACTCCATTGGGGAACCAAAGGTGAAGTCGGTTATCTGCCATTATTTGGTTTAAAACCTTCCCAGCAGTATCCAACATCTCGGCCTATTTGATTCACTTTGAGCATGTCTCTCTCCTGGATGCATTCATCCTCCCTAAACTCCTGAGTTGGAGTGGTTCGCCTCAGGCAGAGGAAGCAATAATGTGAACCCTGGAGAGCTATTCAGAGTGAAGAGGAGAGTGGAGAGGAGCCTCCTCCACTGTTCTCCTCCAGCGGGCCGTTTGGGAGGCTAAACGGCGCCGATATCCCTTATTAAACCATCTGGCTGATGCTAATTAGATTATCAGAGATAAAGAGAAGGAGTTTTCTTTGTACATTTTAATGAGATAATGTGTCAGGCAATTGCGAGGAGAAGCGTTATTTTTCCGAGTGCAAAAGGCTCTACAGGTGAAAGTGTGCGAGAATGAACAGATGCGGCGGAATGATTAATAGTGCTTATCTGGAAACATCTTGCCTACATAAGGGGAAACAAAGGACTAAGGGGTGAAAACGTATACGTCTTTTGTAGCTTTTTATCTAATAAGCAAGGGCAGAATATTGTTTTAGCCCTAATATCTGGAAAGGAAGCAAAGAGCAAAGTCAAACTGCGAGTTTTGCTATGTCATAAATTTACAGTAAGATAAAATTTGGCGTGGTAGCAGCATGGCATCATCACATACTCAGAGACAAACTGTTGTTTCCAGTGGGCATTCTTTTAATTTTAAATGGTAAATGGTAGGGCTGGGAGGTATGACCTCAAATTCATATCACGATATAAATTGAATCCCTTCACGGTAACGGTATATATCGCGGTATAAAATTAGCATAAAAAGTAAAGATAATGTAATTTTTAGAGCATTTCTTTTGCAAAGATTCATTTAAGATATCTTGAACTGGAGTCTCCCTACAACTTAATGATAAATCTGATGTTATTTACACTAGTCAGAATATAATTAGAGATATCTTAAATAGGTATTTTGAATTGTCAAAATATATTAAGAGATGTCTATTTATTTGTTTCTTTCATTTATAAAAACAAAATCTATGTACACCATTTAAAAAAAGTAAATTCTTCGCTGAATTAAAAGGGTGAAGAGTGAAGAAAAAACTATCACATGTGCCCCTTATTTTCAAAAATCAACTTCAACAAACAAACAAGCTCAAGCTGGAAAGATCTCCCAGTTTAAAAAATAAGTAAATAAAACAAAACATAAATAATAAAAGAAAACATTTTATTATTTTATCCTAAATAACTAMTATGTCTAATCTAGTCATAAAACAACTTCAGATAACTGGAATATACATAAAAGTGGTGAAGCCAAATAAATGCAACATCGGCCTGCCATACAGTGAGCCTGTTGAACTGGCCCACTGCTGCTCTGCGCTCTCAGAGCACAAGCCGACATTAGCAAGATGGATTTATGACTGAACGAACGTCCACATCTTTTTATCATCTCTGTGGATAACAATACATAAAAAATAAGTTTTTCCTCCGACAACTTGGGTGTGAAAAAACTACGGTTGTTAAAGCTTCACTTTGTGCGACGTGCAGCGGGAGGGAGGGAGAGATTATGATCCTGCGACACGACGTAACCTTTCTGCAGCGGGAGAGGGAAATTTTGAGGATTTATTCTCTCTAAACGTGTTTTAAAACACTATAATTTCTTAATTATATTTCAAACTCCTGCTCAGTTGTCTCTGCACTCGCAGCCGTGTTCACACAGGTGCCATGACGTAATGATGATATGACGGTAGAGGGTAAATTTCTATCGTAGGCCAACTTCATACCGTTTCTACCATATATACCGCACAGCCCTAGTAAATGGTAAATGGACTGTACTTATATAGCGCTTTTCCATCCATCCAGGACACTCAAAGCGCTTTACACTACAATCTGTGTCCTCATTTACCCATTCACACAGCACTCTATTAGGTCTCTACAAAGCTAACATATACAGTACAATCAGCTATGGAGACTAATCAGTGCAAATCACATTCATACACTGATGGGACACACATGCATTAGGGGTTAAGTGTCTTACCCAAGGACACAACAACTGAGAGAGATGGACAGGKRATCRAACYGGCGACYTTCSRTTTCCAGGACGACTCCCYTAACCACTCTGCCACAGCCGCCCCTAAWTCACTAAATATCCCAAAGAAGGAAAATATCAGTGGTAGTCGTCCTAAACATTTTGCAGCACTCCTATAAACAGATCAAAAGTTACCCTCAACTTCCAAAATTTGATTTTAATTAATGGGTTATCTTAAGCATTCTTAATAAAGYTAATCAAATATTTACCTTTATCTTCAGCTGCATAGCTGGGCCAAATAAAAAAAGTGGTCCAAGGGCCTGTATGCAGATAGATTTCCAGGCTACAGATGGAGTCTTGCGTCTAATGAGAGTGAGAAGGGAGACTATTGATTAGGCCTGTCACCAGAGAAGAACATAAAAGTACACATTCAATAAGGGACTTCATACCCCGTTCGGCTAGTGTAAAGGTTAAGTGCTGGAGAATATCGCAAAGATCAATAATTGTCTGCAACTTCACGTATTGTCCATTATCACTGAAGTCACATAAGAAATACCGCAAGAAGCTTGTGGGACCTAGACAGAACTATTTTAAAAGAGCATATTTTAATGCTGCAGTCTTCTTGTTGTTTCTGACAAACTTTTAGGCAAAACTGCTAAAGGATATTGTTCTAACCCTAGAGGACATAAACAAAGTACAGATTATTTAATGTAGGTATAAAAATGTTGTTAGAATTATATAATGGATAAGTCTACTCATCAAAAAATTGAGACGGCAATGATAGGGAAACTGCATTTTTGTAGAAGTATACAGATATATTGGCTTGTATGTAGGTATGTGTACACAAATATGTAGAAATGTTTATGTAAAAAAATGTGTGCATGTATTGTGTATATGTGTGTTCATATGAGTGTGTATAATTATTTTTAGCTGAACAAAGGGGTGAGGGACTTTAAGCTTCTACTCACTCCTTTTAGATTGACAGCTACTGTATTTCCCATGGTTATGATGGTCTATAGTTATTGTGTGTCCTTAATTTTTTATTTGAAATTTGGTTTAACAAACAACTACACCAATCAATAATACAATTCTGTTCATAATTCATGCAACAAAGTGACACAAAAGTCCATTAGCAATGCTCTGAGACAAAACATGTAATTACTCTCAGCATAAGACTGATCTTAAGAATTATGTTTTATTGGTGTGGTGCGGTTTAAAAAATGCATGATACAAAATATTTATCTTTATTTTTCAAAGGCTTGTGATGCAAATCTCTGATGGTGAGCTCTAAGTGGATGTGTCTCTTCAAAAATGTATGCGCCGCACAAAGCCCTCTGCCGGCATGCAGTTCGAGAGGCTTTTTTCATGAATTTGTTATGAAATGCTGGTTGACAAATACGAAAACATGAATATTGAAAACATTTACAACATTTTACTTTATGAGTTGACACATTTAATATGCCGACTAAAAGCCTACAGTTCTAAATTACCCCCGCGCGCGTGTTTACGTTTGTGTGTTGTACGTCTTCGCCACTCTTCCGTAGAGAGAGCGACTCACTTAGAAAACATCCTCAGTACCTCAAGGCTTCATAAACACACTTGCATTACGAAGATAAGATGCCTCTGTGCATGCTGTGCAATTTAAAAAACATGCACTCATTGCATTCATCAAAACTCCCATGTCTTATTAGAGTGGAAGTGCATTAAGCTTTAATATCCGGCTAAACACGGTTGAGTCTGGATGCACGTTACAGCAAYGCAGACTAAAAATATTACCATTTAAATGCTTTAATACAAGCAGACGTTTGATTCTGCACATTTAGAACATAGCAGATCAACAGATGCTGAAAGAGCATACTGATAAGCACATTTTGTGCCAATCTTAAGAGTTTGTGATAGTTTAGCACAAGTTGCATATAATCTTTGTGGGGGGAAATAAAATAAAAAAATGCAGCCCATCTAAAGCAATTTCTAATTTTTAATCCCCGTAATTATTCTGAGGCTGACACACCTTACTGCTGGGAATTTCACTTCTTTCTTTTTTTTTCTCTTTTAATATTCAGTGTTTGACAAAAAGAGAAGAAAAAAACTCCACACATCCCCAACCCTGCTAGAAAGTCAGGAAAATGATAAATAGCACTACAACCAGTGTGATTGAACATTGTTGTGTGAAGATCAAAACCCCCAAATCACACCTGACAACACAAAAAAAAAAGTTTACACGCCCGCTCTCACTCATATACAAACTTCCCCGTGTCGTGCTCTCTGGGGGTGCTGCTTTATTAATGAGTTTCGAAACATAAAAAGGATCCGGAGGACGAGAAGTGTCACTCATCAAAAAAGGCTGGTTTTGAACAGTCTTGGCGGATGTTAAAGAATTATTCTCTTTCATAAGGACAAGAGACAATCGGTGATTGCCAGGGTTTTTTTTCAGATGACCAGAGCAGGAATCCTTGTTCTCAGACATGGCATGAATATTGTATGTAAAGTGTGCAAAGTTGGGCAGCCTTGTGGGAGTGAAGGGAGGGCTGAAGGCTGCACACATGCTGAGCTGTTCATTAGGACTATTTGCAATGAGGAAGAGAGGATGATTTGGCGGGACGAGAGTGGTATTAATTTCATTGATTAAACACAATGTTTTGAGTAAATACAGATAGTTGGCCATGTATGAGTTGAGCAAATCAATGGGATTGATTTTTTTCTTCTTCTTTTTTTGGAATAAACTTTAAGTCAAGCTCAATAAAAGCAGCTTCTCCAAACMTGCCAGAGAAAAGAAACCAAAACATAAAGTGAAAGATTTGCCACACACTATCATAAATATCATAAGCAATCATTTGATTGACTTTTTTAAAAAGTGTAGTCCAGCTCCAATAAAGTCTGAACACTTATATATACATGAAATTGGCGAGGATGACAAATCTACACAMTGAAATACACACAMAAACCCAGCTCTACTYCTGTGTGATCCTCTGTGCCTTCCCRGGCTGGAACAAATAATGGAGGGGAAGTCGACTGTTGGATTTTGAAGCTCTCCCTGTTAGTGACACTGTGTCAGCTCTGCATCCCTCCCACCACCACCTTTACCAGCACAGCATAGGGAACGAGACCTTTGAATAATAAATACTCCAAAGTTCCCACACAACTCCAACCACAGATGCCCATCCAGCAAACAATGTTGATGTGGTGAGGCAGTG
This sequence comes from Austrofundulus limnaeus, assembly GCF_001266775.1. Lineage (NCBI taxonomy): Eukaryota > Metazoa > Chordata > Actinopteri > Cyprinodontiformes > Rivulidae > Austrofundulus > Austrofundulus limnaeus. The sequence goes on along the minus strand of NW_013952560.1, from coordinate 493,593 downwards.
AGCCCCTGGAAGAAGTCTGAATGAATACAAGATGCGTGTTCAGACACCAAACATGACTGAACTTGGGATTGGAAAGTAAGAGAGCTGGTGGCCTGAAACTTCAAAATCCGTGTGTACACAAAGACAACTGACAGACATAAAGAAGATGGCAGAATCGCAAGATAAGCAAAAAAAAAGAAGTTTTTTGTGTGTAAAATCAGGGAGGAAAAAATCATCAAAAAGGGAAGATTCTTCACTGAAGAGTCAATGGAGAAATAGTGGCAAAACCAACATTTTTTTTTGACAAGTTCATGATGATGTTCTCAACTTTTCTCTTCCAAAGCAAAAAGTCGTCTCACTGTTTCTTAATCTAGCTTCCAGTGCTTTAAAACAACTTCCTGGGAAGCATTACACTTCAAAAACTGTCCACCTAACCAAGTTTTAAAACCTTATATCCAACCAAAAAGCCTTTTTGATCTTGTTTTGAGACTGATTTACTAAACAAGAACTGATTGTGTAAGAATAATCATCTTGTTTTCAGAATGTGTAAGATTGTTTGTCTTGTTGGTCTGAAAATTTGACTCAAGTTAAGTCAAAACTTTCTGCCAATGGAGTAAGAAAATTTTACTTGGTAAGATTCTTAAAATACTTGATTTGACTCGATTTTTTCTTATTTCAAGAATCTTACCAAGTAAAATTTTCTTATTCCATTGGCAGAAAGTTTTTACTTAGAGTCAAATTTTCAGACTAACAAGACAAATAAGTAAGTAAACTTTATTTCTATAGCACCTTTCACAGACACAAACATCACAAAGTGCTTCACAGAAAGCAAAAATAACTAAAAGCAATAAAACAGATCACAGATATAAAAAACAACAATTAAAACACAATAAAAAGCACTTAACTAAAAGCCTTCTGAATAAAAATGTCTTAAGATGTTTCTTAAAAGAGTCAGTAGAATCTGAACAGCGAAGGGACAGAGCCTCGGGGCCACCACCTGAATAATAAATAAAATAATCTTAATTAAAAAAAACCTTACACATTCTGAAAACAAGGTTATTATTCTTACACAATCAGTTCTTGTTTAGTAAATCAGTCTCAAAACAAGATCAAAAAGACTTTTGGCTGGATATAAGGTTTTAAATCTTGGTAAGATGGACAGTTTTTGCAGCGTAACGAATTAAAAGGAGAAATGGTAAAGCCAGCACCAGGCTTCACTTTGCTTCAGAAGTCAAACGGAGCAGGTTGAGGTTTAGATGACGAACAGGATACCATTGTAGTAGTCGATGTGTCCATCATCGGCCAATATTTAATCCTCCTGTTCCGCCGCGTGGCCTGAACATGACAGAAAATCATTAGCCACTGTGGGCCGTTAACTGTCACATGAGTGATTGAATAGGCAGTGAGCCGGGGAGTTTTGTATGGCAGTTAAACATCTGTCCTGAAGACTCTTGGTGGCAGACCATTGAGGTCAATGATGAGGCCGATTTGGCAGGCAGCCACTCCTCCTCTCTGAGGGATGAGGGTCTCTTGGCGTCTCACAGCTGAATGACGAACAAGTTCAGGTCAAGTCCACACACTGTGCGTCAGCTGTGGGACGTCGCATAGCTCAGGTGCTCAGGTGCTGTTTTCGAAAATATTTGAAGATACGCRAACCGTTTTTAGACTTTYTCTGCTTTGTAGCAACTCRAAACATAATTCAAACCCAATCACTGYGCTTTATAGAAAATAGCTTCAATTAAGCACCTAATATTCAYTGAAGAAATGTGATTGCTCACTGCTTTATATCCCAGTTTTAAACTAAAAGCATAGAAAACAGAAGGGACAAAGTTATAGCCATATTGCTCAAACCTTGTAAACAATGTGAACTCACAGGATTAGTGCTCACTGTAGGATTGGGCATAATCGTWTCGTGTGCAATTAATCGTCAGAAAAACATTAATCGATTAATTTTTGGCACTTGATGATTAATACGATTAATGCCACCCGGCAGACTAACCGCTTGGTGTTCCTCTCTGCTTCAAATATAACAAACATTAAAAAAAGTTTTGTAATTTATTTATCTATCAACACAATTTAAAGTTTGATGTATAGCCTGAAGTCTGTAATTTTGACACAAATTGGAACAGATTTTTACGAAGAGCCAATTTTCTCCCTATAAATTGGTCATGTGACCAGGACATAAGGGTGTCCAGGGACTCCGGGGGATTAATCGTCAAATTAATCGTTATCGGCTAAATACCACAATTAATCGTGATCAATTTATTTGCCAATATTGCCCAACCCTAGTGCTCAGAGACTGTTTTGGACTCTCACCAACTACCACACCAAATCCTGTAATAACTAGTTTGTAGCCATTGCTTTGTTGGACTARCTCGGTGAGGTCGTCATTTTGAATTGAGGTGATCAGAGAGTTTCACAAACATATGTCCAATAATTCACAAAATATTTGCCAGTTTACAGATTTTTTARCAAATTTGATCAAAGGATTTAAATAGGGAAAAAATACACTGCTCAAAAAAATAAAGGGAACACTTAAACAATGCACGCGAAGTCCAAGTAAATCAAACTTTTGTGAAGCACATTCAACTCTGTACAGAACAAAGTACTCAATGYGAATATTTCACTGATYAAGATCGGGAGTTAGCGTGCGTTGTTTAAGTGTTCTCTTTATTTTTTTGAGCAGTGTAGTTTACATAAAAATCAAATCTATTTAGTCAAGATCAATTAAAGCAGGATATCAAATTATGTGATACAAAAAAATGCTTGAATTTACCACAGAATGAGCATTTTATTTGATTTTGTCCCATGTTTTATTTTTTGTGTTAGTCCAGTTTATTTATTTGTTTTTATTTGTTTGCATTTAACAGTTTTTTAAAGTTTGGAAGGTGTAAAGTAATGGCATCTAGAATATATTAGCATTTAGTTGAAAGATGACATTGAGCTCCTAAATTCTCTCTTCTCTTAATTGCTAACTCTTAATTCTTAATTGTAATTTTTTTTTCCTGGCACTGTAAATCAAAACCCTTGCAYAATCATAATGTTTAGGATTATTTGAAGTTTATTAAATGTAAAATTCATTACATATCCAATGCATTGCTTTATTAGAATGATAAACCTGCGTGATCCACCATGGTGCCCCACTTTTGACTTTAAAAAAGTGGATAGCAACACTACCCCTACGGACCGTCTTAAAATACCACTCCATTGAAGCTTTGGGATTTTTTTTCCACATAACACCCACTCTTTCACCACACATTCTGAATTCTTTCCTTTCTTTTCTTTGGCCCTTTCTTTTCTTTGGCTGAGCCTTGACATACAGACCTAGGTGGTCTTTGCAACCTATACACACGACTGGTTATGTTCAACAAGGGCCAAATCTCCATATTATTCCCTACTGGCTTCTGTCTGCATCTAGAGAAAGTGTAAGACCCTGCTTCATACACTCCCTTCTTCAGAAAGGAGGTGGGGGGCTCAGGCTCTCTGGGACAACCATTTTGTCAGGATGGACCAAAGATCTCATTATTATGAGATAATTTTGCCWCTTCTTTTTAAACCACACGGCATGTTCATTAAAATCAGTGCTGCTAAATGTTTCYCTTCATTTCCTTTTCCTTTACATGAAAGATTGGAGGGGGGGTAGGAAATTGTCAAATTATAAATGAAGCTGCGGCTTCAATTATTTGCTTGGTTTGATAATAACATGTGGTTAATTTTTGAACAAGGTTAATTACAAGAGGGTTAAAGATATTCCTATGAATAAAATYGAAAAAAGAAAGAAAAAAACAAGAACCCATCACATTTTTTCCCTGCCTAAATTACACTGGCATCTATGTTCCAAATATTTCCCTCAATTAATTCATAACTGTTAACAAATATATGATAAGTCAGGGTGCCTTCAAGGCAAGGCCATGTTTTCAGTTTGAACTATTTCGACAMACTTTGCAACAATAAATCAGATATGTGGCTTCTCACTGGAGGTAAACTGGAAATGTTTTTCGTCAGCAGCCAATTTATCTAAAGAAATGAGCAGATACGGTAACTGAAAGTGGTCTTCTTCAGTGTGTGTGTGTGTGAGAGAGTGATGTAGGGAAAACGAGAGCGAGAGAGGAACAAACAGGGGGCATGTAGGTGCGATCGCTCATTCCCAGCGGAGCTGCTTGTTGTGGAGCTCTACAGGGCATGATTACCAGGCCCTGGGTGATCCTTCAACTCTCCGCCTGACACTTGCTGCCTGTTCCCTCCCTGCATCCCACCACGTTCCATCCCTCCCTCCCCTAATTCATCTCTCTAAATCGCCTCCCTTTAACTCCACACTTTATGTCTTTTTCCACGTCGCCGCTGTGTTTTATTTACTCCTGCAGCCTCCTGTCTGTCTTCATAATGTGTTCCTGCCAGCCTGATAAATAAAGCAGTTTGTCTTTTTACAGTGCCCAGGACGCTTACAGTTAATGTCTCCTCATCCACCTCTGCTATTTATCAGACTTCAGACATGCATTTGCTGTGTGTGCGCATGTGTGTGTGTSTSTGTGTGTGTGTGTGTTTGAGTCCCTCGCGGCACCTTTCAACAAGACTATTAGATTTCATGTGCGAGGAAATAAGTGGTATCTACACTACAAGCTTCAGGGGTAAATGGCTCCCTTTTTAAAAAAATAGTAGAATTAGCATTTTGTTAAAGATATCATTCAGCAACACTTGTGACTGAGTCAACAGATGTGTTCTTTTTTTTCTTTGAAATTACTGCCACTGATAAGCATCAAAAAAGGACAGATTCTGAACTTTAACTTCAGAGTTGTAAAGTATCTAAGTACAAATACTTTGTTACTGTAATTAAGTAGAATTTTTGGTTATCTGTACTTTACTTCAGTAACTATTTTTCAGCCTATCTTTTACTTCTACTTACATTGCTACACAATTATCTGTACTTTCTACTCCTTACATTTTTTAAAAGGTTAAGAGGTAGAAAGCCAACTCTCCTATTTCATTCCAGTTCGTTATTGTAAAAAATAAATAAATAAATAAATACTATCCCGGTAAATTGTGCCTCCAGGATAAAGTGAATTTAATTGTGGTTGGATGAGAAGTATAAATATATACTATTCTGACAGTATTAGTTTGTACACAGTCTATCACAGCAGCACACCTTTAGAAAAAAATGTTTAGTTTTTTTTTGTTGAAGTCAACTTAATAAATGTCATTTTTGAAAATCCAACCACAATTTTTTATTGAATATTTTTACTTTTAATACTTAAGTACATTTTATGTCTGAAATTAAATTTTGATACTTAAGTACAAAGAAAATCAGATACTTTAGGACTTTAGAGGAGACTTCACAATAAGATACTTGTACTTTTACTCAAGTATCATTTTGAGGTACTTTATATAACACTGAGTAAATTGTTGATTGGCGGAATCGTTAGATTTTTCTTAGATTGTCCCAAAATATTAGAAACATTTAGGCTGAACAGCATGGCCAAYGTTTTTTTGTTTTTTTTAATTGAAAAACCTTTAAAGACATTTTAAGAGGCACTCAGATGCATCTATTGACGAGGAAAGGGCAAAGAAGTAAACTGTAATTTATAAYAGAGCAAAACAAAAAAACTTGACCAGGTTTTCTAGACTAAAACCACTAAACTGTAAAATTTGGATCTTTTTAGAAAAYATTAAGTGACAAAAACAACTGGAATAAATACTAAAATGCATTAATTTTGCAAATATTTCACATGCAAAATAATTGATTTTTTTGACTCAATAGCATATTCATAATAAACTATTTTCACTGTGACAGAAAGAAGAGCAAACAAAGAATTATAAAGATTTAAAGTGTGATGAACTGTTAGCAATGAAGGTAAAATCATAACTATTGGAGTACTGGTGACAACAATTTAGATGGTGACTGAACTGATACTTGTGCTTGAATCTGGGCTTAATCTCCTCTTGTTAGTTGGACACAAGGGACTTAGGGTGACTTAAGGGGGCTAAAATATTACCATGATGGTGTCCTTTTATGCTCTACCCAACAGAGTTCTTATAGACATGGTTGGCTTAAAACMACCTTGTTAACAAAAAAGAAAATGGTGCGAGAGAAAAATTGCTCTGACACTTCTGCGGTGTGTGTACTTGAAATTTTCAAACACTTGTCTTTTCTTTACCATAATAGATGTCAGTTTCCTCTGATGTAGCTCAAAAAAAAAGGAGAGAGGGGGCGGAGGGGGGGAGCTGCGCAACACGCAAGGTCTCACACACTTCCTGCATTCGGAGCTATCACTCAATAGCGGGATCTGTGTTGTTCGACATCAAACAAAGGAGACATTCGTAGCATCACCTGCGGAGCGCACCAAAGAGATGAAGCAAAAATATCTTCAAATCACTTGTCCAAGACATTTCCCCCTATTAAGGCTGCCTCCACGCAGGCTTTAAGGTGGAGACAGGCCCTTTAGATAAGCTAACCAAACCCGAGTGTTACAGCTGAGAGATCTCACACACAGTCTGTGATCTATTACAGAGCTCCCTTGCAATGGCATGCCATTAAAAAMWACTCAAAAGGCTCAAAGTTTAACAGCGTTAAATGAGGATAATGATATCAGTTTTGCTGTAAAACTAAAAAGCAGATGTTTTATCTGTTATATATACAAGTTTAGAAAACAGAGGAATATGTCTGGTGCAGGGGCGACGACCTATTCCTTTAAATATTTGTCTTATTTGAAATGGCTTTCCGTATTTTATCTTCCTTTTTTAGAGGTACTAAAAATATTAAGCTTCTGGTCACAACTGCTCAATTTTTTGGTCAAACATCCACTTTTATTTTGCATTAGTGTGGCTGCGTATTGTATCCGTTACAATGTGTATGTTTCCCAACTGAGAATAGCAGCACTTCAGTAGGTGTGTTTCGGTGTATGYGTGTGTGTTGGTGTATTTGTGTGTGTGTGTGTGYTGTAATCTCAGCAGCAGATCATGTTTTCCAGGCCTCAGATGAGGCAAAGCAGCTTTGGCAGCGGGCCGTTTCATCTCAGGCACTGGGGCCCAAAACAAAGAGAAAATGATTGATTGGATGATGAATTATTTAGAGGTGGAGAGCTGAGGAACGAGCAAAGCCACGCCGGCGAGAAAGAGAGGAAGAGCGGGAAGCGAGCGAGAGGAGAAAGAGTGAGTTCAGCCTCCCTTTATCACTCGCTCTGCTTGTAGAAGGTGGGAATTAAAGCAAAAAAAAAAAAAGGAAAAAGAAAGAATAAAGACTTGCCCCTCATTGAGCTAATGCATGTCACTGCAAATTTGCCACAATAAAATATTGATGCGGATGCAGTGACAGAGCTGCAGAGCTCTGATTGGAGGAGAGGTTGTGGATCTATAGGATGACTACATGTAACGCCAAAAAAAGAAAGAAAGGAAGAACCTCTCAATTTGACAGTCGCATTACGTTTTTCACATATTTACATAGAAACCCACCCATAGATAAGACATGAATGGCAGCACAAGAACAACAATGCCAGTAAATGAGTGAACCACAAACCTTTATGTGCTGCCCGGTTGGACCACAGGGGGCACTGATGTGATATGTGAGGGAGAGATGAACGAGAGTTGAGAGACAGGAGGAATAAAGTGGAGGGGGAGAAGGAGAAAGGGAGGAAGAGAGGTGCAATGAGGCAAGGCTACAGGGATGAACGCCGAGCATCTTTCTCTCTCTTTCTCTCTCTCTCTCTCTCTCTCTCTCTCTCTCTCTTCATTTTTTCAATATCCCGTCCTCATGAAATTTCATTTGGATTGTAAATGTTCAGTAATTTACCATCATAAATGTGTAATGGGCCCCTGAATCCAATGACATTGTGCTGGCTAATCAAGTCATTTGAAAATGAATATAGATCTATTAAAGGGAACTCAGCATTTCCCCTTTGTTAAGACTGGCAAGCTGTCAAACATGGGAACACTTCCTAAAAGAAAGATTCAGATAAGGAGGAAATTCATCTTTTAATCTACTCATCAGATGTTTTGATCTTTTAGCTGCCGCTAAATTCAGATTTGTTTTGTCATTAGAAAACTAACTCACAGAGGAGAAAAGAGGCTCATTTAAAAAACAGAGCGGGGACCTAATGGTGCTTCATTTTCAGCTGGGGGGGGAAATATTAAGCAAAATTAAATTTTTTGAGTTTTAAACCGTTACTTGGTCCCACAACATACAGGCAGAGAAACATCTGAAAAACGCACAATAACACACTCGCACACTAGGATTGCTACTTCTTATCTGTGAGAGACAGAGCCCGAGGCGCTACCTACAAACACTTAATCAAAACCGAGTTCAACTCGTGGCAGCTTGTGACTCTTAGAAATAGAGAGCGATGGAGAGTGCGGAATGCAAATTGTAAACGTGTGGTCTGTCTGTGTGTGTGCATGTGTGCACACAATAGGTCTGACTCTCCAGGCCTGTAGTCCTTAAGTAAAAATAAAAACAAGTTTTTAAGGGCCTCAGTTGAAATCCAATGATCTGATTGGGCAGCTTTATAATAAAGAAGCTTCCATTTCAAACAGTATGAGCACTGATATCTAAATCTTAAAGTTTTAAACATGGTGCTTCTACATGAAATAATAACAACAACAACAACAACAACAACAACAACAGAGAAATTGCATTTCCTACTAACATGCTAGTGACATGCTATCCCTTTTTGCTGAAAAGTTTAGCCTAAAAGCTGCTGAAATGGAGCTGAAAATGTTTAATAGCAATAATGCCAGTTCAATTTGAAAAGCTGAAAGCAGCACAAAAAAACTGAAATTAGCACAAGAATAGCAGAAAGGAGCATATTTATAGCTAAAATAGAAAAAAATACAATTAGCAAAAAGACAAGCTAAAGGTAGCAAACACAAGTTGTGAAAGAGGTGTAAATAAATGTCAAATTAGCAGGAGAAAAATATAAATGTGCAAAAAAAAGGTGTCATTTTGTTGTAAAATTGCAAAAACAGCTAAAATGTGAAGTAAGACAGCTAAAATATAGCTAGAGATTCTTAAATCAGCACAAGGAGGTATTAGGTGCACTAGTTTGCTGAACTAAGTAGAAAAAGGTTGAAATAGTCACCAAAATGTGTATTTAGCCTAAAACAACTAACTTTAGCTGCTAACAGTTGAACATTAGCTAAAATTGCAGCAAATAGCTGAATATAGCAGAAAGCAACTGTAAGAAACGGAAATAGCTCAAATTAGCAGAACAAAGAACAAAGTAACAGAAGAATTGCAGAAAGCAGCATAAATATAGCTGAAATAGCAGAAAAAGCTAAAATCAGCTAAATAGAAGCTAAAATTAGCACAAAGAAGCTAAAAAGAACAGATCCAGAACAAAAGATGTAAGGAGCTGCAAAGATTTAGAAACATTTTTAAGGATTTTAGGGATGTTGAAAACAGCTCCATTCTTTTTCAATGTGGCCGAAAATGTGAAATGTCCAAAAAAAAAAAGGTATAAATAGCTGAAACACCAAAAGTCCTTAAGGAGCTGAACATTTTGATATATGAATTGTTAAAATAGCACAAAAATTGTGGAATGAGAAAAGGTGGCAAAAATGTAGTAGTGAGAATGCTATGAAGCATTTAAGCAATAAAAGTTGCAAAATAAGTTGTTAACCAAACTTCTACTATCACTAAAGTTTATTTTCTTGGCTTTGCTCTAGATTTTTCCACTTTTCACCTCTTCTCCTTCCTTCACATTCTCTGCCTCCTCCTTCCTCTCGGTCCTGATGCTGCAATCAAGCAGAGGAACTCATTTGTCAGGTATGATGAAGGCAGGGGGTGTATTGTGTGCCGGTGGGGGGTTTCTTGGTTAGCCTGAATGCACTGCTTTAGGCTACTGCCCTGTTGTAAGGTCATTGTAATTAAGTCTCGGCTCGCAGAGGCGGACTGTGCCTCTGAGGTTCAAATGTCTTTCCCCTCCATCTCACAAAGTACTTTTCTGCACAATTTGATTATGAGATCAGACAAAACAGTCTTATCCCACACCAAATATTAGGTTCTATCTGTGAATATTGATTTGTCTGTGGACTCAGCTGAGTTGGAATGAGTTAGAGTCCCCCAACTTCCTTGGTGATTACTTTGTGGAAATAGAATATTAGAGTTTCGGTGATTGCCGCAGATAGAAAGCTAAGGGCTTGACTGAACACTTAAGATTGCTAATCTAGGATCCTAAACTTGTTCTAACTTCAATTACAAGAGCCTGGAGGGAGAAAGATAAAGAGAGGAGATGACCTATTGATACATTTATGGTATATCTATGCCATCATTCACCTGCTTTCCTTTTTCAACTTGTTGGCTGAGAAGCAGAGGAGAGAGACTGCAGTTAGGACGGAATTTCTCGGTGCAGCCAGGGGGCAGAGGGGGTTCAGTTCCAGAGTCCAGCTTTGTTATTTGCAGATGATGTGGTCCTGTTGGCGTCAATGTGCCATGATCTCCAGCTCATACTCTTCTAAACTATTTGCGCACGCCTTTGCCCACTTTTCTGTACATGGTCCAGAGATTCTTAACCCATGGGCCGCGGCCCACAACAGTTTTTAACTTTGGGCCGCAGAGGGCCGTGGGACCGCATTGATTTTGAATAAGGTGCAATACACTTTCTCACCACTAGTAGCAGTAGTGCGCCACTCAGTTGTTTAACAACTTTTTTAATATGTAAAAGAAGAACCTTAGAAACCTGCCGAAAATGGAAACCTATTTTAAATTAAAAGTAGAAGCATAAAAGAAAGTAACTCATCAAAAAAGGTCAAAGTTTGTCACTAATATGAAATACAGCTTCTGGTTCTGTCATGCAGAATTTTAAAAGTTCAAAACATGATCAAACACACAAC